>NC_031970.2:12056175-12356175 GCF_001858045.2 Oreochromis niloticus
CAGATGCACTCCAATATGAAAACTTGTGTGTAATGTGTACTCAGAATGAAAGGTGAGCGTGACGACCTTTATGCTCTCCAAGTTCAGTTCCAGGATGTTAATTTTGCTTAGTCTAACATAGCTTGTAACTTGAGCTAGGTGCACCTCGTGATGATTATTATTAAATAAACTCAGCAAAAAGCATGTAAATTCAGTGTCAGTATAAACTACCAATCTTCTTCAGATATGATTCGGTTACTGTTGAACTTCATGGGAAGATGTCTTTTAGTTCGTAAACAAAGCTCAGCAAATTAAGCTGAAAAAGAAGACCACACACAACTTTAAAGATTTATTAAACAAAACCTGAAAAGGACAAAGTCGCTCTGCAGCATCACCTGTGTGCGCTGTGGGCAGATGAGTAGATGATGTAGCTCAGTTTCACTTGATGTAAAACAACCAAAAATTTCACAGCATGTAGATGGCTGTCAGCCCAGTACTGTGAATGTACAAATACCAGGTACAGATTGTGTGAAATGACTTTAACCACCAAGAGCAGTTTGGGAACATTCTCACCCTTTTTTTGGGGGGGGGGGGTCTGAAGGTGAAACCACACACTTCCTTTTTTTAAAGCTACTTTGAAGCTTTTTTGGGGGGTGAGAGGGAGGAGGGCTATGTTACCCGCTGATGTTTGCAAGCCTGGTTAGTAACTAGACTTTATATTAGTGCTAAGCAACAGACTGAGAAACAAAAATACACAAACTTTTGCTCACCAAAATTGGACCACAGACGTTGTGTGTTGCCTGATAGTAAAACTAATGACACATCAGGCCGTGTTATTAGTCGAATTAGGCGGTTACAACTGCCTACATGTGAATTTATTCAATTTTGAAGCCAGCCTAAAGTGGCCTTTAGAGAAAAGCCTGTCGACTTTGGGTTTCCTTCTTGACATTAAGTAAGAAATTCTATATTAGTAGCAGTCGTCATAGTAGTATGAGTAGTTCCTCCTTGAGAACATGTGGGTTTTGTGGTTTTTCTAAAGATTAGGGAAAAGGAACACGGCAGCGTTGAATAACAAGCATGTCGACACAGGCAGATCTGTGATCTAATTCAGAACACTGAACTCAACTTTACTACTTGGTTTACTTTGGAAATAAACAAGTCATACATTTTCAAGTGTGACACAGATCATCGGAGAGGTTTACCTTATTAGTCTGTAACTTTGCACTAATTACAGTCTAGAAGTACAGATTCTTAACCAAGATAAAATGGTGACGGCCCAGAAACCAGTGGATGATGTCACAGAAGCTATTATGTCTTTTATATAGTCTGAGGAATCATAGCTTTTGGGCTTCACACAGTTGGGTCACATGCGCCATCATCGACGTGGGCAGGAGGTAAATATAGATATTACATTCTGGGCTTAAAACCAGTAAAAACTGGGGGACATTTTTATCTTGTTTTTTGTTTTGTTTTTTAGTGGACTGTTTAAGGTTGTCATGAAGAGTCTCTGATCTGCCCCCTACTGGATGTACTTTTTAAAACCACACAGAAGTTGATGAACACAACTGTTTGCTTTGTAATTCTGCGCTTATGTGTACTGTTGTAAGAAACAAACAGTTTACTGTAGCAATGAGGTTTGAGTGTTAACAGGCTTATTTGTGGTGACAATATAGATGCAGATTTATACAAATAAGCCAGTGTGAAGCCGCCCTAACTGATCTGCTCCAAAGAAAAGTGTTCATACAATGTGTTGTCCAACACTCCTCTTTGCTAAGTGTCATTGTACAAAGTTGATAGGATTTTTTTTTTTAATTTATTTTAGTGCCTGAAAGAAAAAGAAAAGGAAAAAGTCAGATACCAATAATAGAGGAATAAAAAAGCAACCCTTGAAGCAGGCTGAGGATTCTCAAAAAATCAAATGCTGAATTTTCATTTGGAGGATGTAGCTCTGTCATTGGTGTTAGTGTGAGTGCAGTTTTGAGGGTACTTTGAGTTTACCCTTATCTGTCTGGAACAAGTCAGTGTCTCGTAAATCCAACTGCTGCATCGCCAGAAGCCTTAATTTTAATATGAAACATCTGCTGCTTGCTCTAAACTTTTTCCATTCACTGCTGAGATTTAACACTTTGTTGCCTTGTCCAGGAAATAAACTTCCTGCCAAATTACCTGGGAAATTATCCAGTTTACACACAGATGAGGAATGCTTTAATGTGCCATAAAACGACAGAGCAGCAGCCCTTCTGAGTCCTGAGCTGGATTGTTGTAAGCAAGTTTACTTCCTCACCTTTGACAGAGGAGTTTGTTGTGACTTTAAATCCAAAGTTGTGCTCACCAGACTCTCTGCAGTCTTCAAATGTAGAGTTTTATTTCCATTGCTAGGTGCAGATAAATCCACTTAGTCAGCTGCTCGTAATTCCATTATAAACATCTGTATATGAGCTGTAGATTTAGTACAAAGTGACAACAGGTGACCAAACGTGTGCGGCCTGTGGTACCATAGCTTTAATTCAGCTCGTCATGTAAGTTTCATTTAACAAACATGCTGATTATCAGTCCATTTACAGAGGCCGAACTTACAGAAGCATTGAAACAACAGATAAAAATCATGAATCCACCGCTGTCACTTTGAATGAAATAAAACATTTTTAAAAAACAAACTGAATTCATGGGTTTTTCTTTTTCTTTTTGAAAAATTGTGCGTACTCTGGAGGTAAGAGCTGAATTGATCGTCTGTGGAGGAGTTGGTCTATAAAAGCTGATTCTTACGCCAATGAATTTCTGCCACTATGCCAAATTCTTTAAATGAAGATGTTTTAACAAGAACTGTTTTCGTTCATGAAAATGTTTTAGAAAAAAAAAATCAAGAAGTTTATACAGAGATGCTATAAGGAAACGTCTTATTACAGCCCCAGGCAAAATTATTTTAGGGAAGAAAAGAGTTCTCCAACCTGCAAGGCTCATCTGTCAGCTGTTACACAGGAAAGCTGGAATCGGCTTATAGGAATTTTTCTTTTTCTTTTTTTTTTTTTTTTTTCTGTGTGTGGATGAAACCCAGTGTTGATGTTATGGGTGGGCTTTGGGGATCTATTCACAAAGGTCAGCTGAATTTTTCAACAGTGTTTAATTTGAATCATGCTTGACTTACTGCAGCTCAAGTACAGCAGCTCATTGCTTCTGCAACAATTGCAGTAACTAGTTTGACATTTGGAGGAGCACATGGGCCTGAGTAAGTCAGACTTGTGGAAGTACTCTCCTTAGTGTTTCTTTGGAACTAAGGAGAGGTCATTCATCCATAATTATGGATACGGTTGCTCGTTTATCTTTAAAGTTTTGTGTAACCCCCACACACTTTTTTCTTAGATGTTTCTTTTTAATGACAGCTAAATGCCCCCTTGTCAAAACTAGTTTCCCTTCCAGTACATGTGCTCAGGCCATTGCACAAGCCTGAGGAGGTACTTTGATGATCTGCTTTATCAAAAAAGTATTACATTTGGTTGAGGGATGTTTCATAAAGCCAGAGCAATTAAACAGTTTGTTCATTTGCTAGACAGAAGACTCTTTTTACTTTTTTTTAAATTCTTTTTCATTTCAAGGATTCCACACTTTTTGCTAGGGGTTATTATAAGTTGATATATTGTTGTAACCAGGAATGGAAGTAGTAAAGCTGAGTGGCCGAGGTCACTAAAGTACAAATAATGCCATAAAAAAGCAAAAAGCTGTTCTAAATTTAGTCTGAATGGGTGTTAAATGTTGTTAGTTACATTATGCCAGGACGTCCAGCACACAACGCCCTTTGTTGTTTTGTTTTTTTGCCTCTGTTAAATGTACCACATAACATGGTGCCTCAGTAGAACTTATTCTATAGTTTACTAAATAAAGTTTTACTCAAAAATGTGCTAAATGAAGTTCCTGTGCTTAGCTCACTATTACGGCCTAAATAAAAGAATTACAGAAATGATTACTGGGAAAATAAAACATGTAACATTAAAAATTCTTATCCAAATATTGTTGAACATACATTAAGAAGATTTGTGTTCTCCCTTAAAGCTTTAAAGTCATATCCAACACATGCAGGCTATGCACAATGATTAAATTCTATTGTCTTAAAGTATCAAGTTTATCTATTTTTGTGCTTTACTTTTGTGCTTGATGCCATTACTTGAGTATATATGTATATTACACAAGCTTTTTTTTTTTTTTTCAATTGTTGCTTAAAAGTTTAAATATGTCTAAAATAACTCAGTACTTTTACTGACATTGAATTTTAGGTCTTATTTTTCTCTAATAGCCAAATAAAAATGAATAAATAAAACTTTCCATCCCTGGTTATAATGTTAATACAAAGGTTCTTGTTAAAACAGAATTATTTAATCACGAAGAAGTAACTTGTTATAATGAGAAGTTTTGACACTTGACCACTGAGTAAATTCATTTCGCAAACGTGGCAGCAACACACTGCTGTGTTCACTGAGGCAATGTGATATCTTGAGACATCGAAGGCAACTGGAAGGAAATGTGAGTCTCCTGTGAAGTCCACTTTTCATATCTCACTTTAGAGCTTTGGTCCTTGGTATCTCAGAGTCTCTTGTGCTATCTGGGTAAGCAGCTGTAACCAACAAATCCGATCAATAATATGGCCTGAGTCCGGGTCTATCGAACCTAAAATGTGGCAGCAGTAGCTTGTGTGTTTTGGCTCGCCACACATTCAGTAAACATAAATAAATTATAATAAATAAATAAAGTCAAAAGAAAATGAGTCCCAGATTACCTTCAGAATAAAAGTCCAGGGGATTGCTGTTTCTTGTGATTTGCCCTTTGTGCTTAAATATTATTTTGCTTTTTAAGTAAATAAATAAAGTACTGGCTACAGCAGCCTCGAGTGCTGGCTGTTTGGTCTGTCCGAGGCGGTCTCATTGGTCTCTTCCTGACCTAACTGGAGCCACATAAAAATAATGTGTTGTCTTCACTGAAGGTCATCCATAATGTTTCCATGGTAACTGAAGGCATGAGGAACACCGGTTGCTGTGACAACAGTGTCAGGACCACGAACATTTGAAGTCTCTGAACATCTGACCTGGTCCACCTGCAGATCAGGTGTTCTCATGTGGTTTGGTTCTCCAGAGCTCTGCGGTGATCTGGATTTGTGCTCGTCTGAGGTCAGCCCAGTTCTGGCCTGGTTTCACATCAGTCAGTCAGCGGCTGGACGAATGAGGAAGGAAACAACCCTCTCTGGTCTGGTTCCTCCTCTATGTAACCATGCTACACACACACACACACACACACACACACACACACACACACACACACACACACACACACACACACACACACACACACACACACACACACACACACACAGAGAGAGAGAGAGAGAGATATGTTTACCTTAATGTTCACTGGACATTTAGTCAAACAGAGGTTTGAAGAGTGGGAGCCTGTCAATGGAAAATTGTACTTAGTAGTCAGTATAAGCTTTTAATGATATAAGTTTACATGTGATAGAATACTGCATAATAACCTTTCGATGACTTAGACTGTTGTTACTTGTTCTGTTCTCTTTTATCAGTTCCCACAGCGATAGTACACTCCCCTACCAGGAAAAGGAGCCGCTTCCCACACACACACACACACGCGCGCGCGCTCACGTATCAACATTCCACTAAACCAGAGGTTCCCAAAGTGTGGGGCCCGCCCAGAAGAAAAAAAAAAGAGCGCTTGGACACTGCTAATGGACAGGTTTTTGACGGGGCTCCCACACAAACACAAAGCAGGAGATGAAGCATCGCCAAATATGTTTCCAAACCAACTTCCTTCCAAGCCAAAGACTAGAAAATATGGTGAAGCATATCTTCCCTTTGGCTTCACCTGCACAAGTGCCAAGGTAGGTCTCCCCTGCAAAATTAGTTTCGGCTCTCCAAATCACGGACAAACAGTATCCCACATTCTTGATTTTTAGTTCACAAACACTTCTTGTAATAACTAACTACTCCTGACATTTTGGACATGTTAGCTCTTTATGCAGTAAAGTTACAGTGGGATACAAATAATATCAGGCTGATCCTGCCGTAATTTGTTCCCCCGGTTCAAATCACGGACAAACAGTATCCCACAGCTGTCTGTTTTTAAACCCATTTTGCACAGAGAGACATTTTTTGAAAAATGTATTGATAGCAATGTTGAATATTATTACACAGGAAAAAAAACAACTACACGTAAAATAATTACACCGTGAGGCCTCTGCCTTTCTAAATGGAGGGACAGTAACTGCGTGTGTATGTAAGCGTGTAAAACCTGAAGATAGTCAGATTAACAGTATTTTGTCTCTATCTGCCATTCTGCAATTCATCTCATGTAAACAATAACGTGGCGCACAGCGTGACGTGAAAAGAGGCACATACCTTTGACGTTGCGTGACGAACTCTGTAATCCTCGTCCACACGTGAACGCAAAAAAGGAGTTTTAAATAATCTCCGTTTTGGGTGAATCGCAACGCCGTTTACGTGTTGACGAAAAGCCCAAACGCATAGAAACAGCTGAGTTTTCAAAAATACCCGTGTAGGTGTGGACGCAGCGTAAAAGAGTTAGTAGTATATTTTATTACTACATGTAATTTATTGCCGTTTACTTGTATTTGCTTAATTGTTTACTAAATGTTTGAGGTGTGAAATAAACCACAATGGAGTTTGTAAACAAAATATGGGTGTGTGTGTTTGCCAGTGCTCTGTGACTGCCCTTGCTGCAAGTAAAACTGTGTCTTTCTCCTCTCTGATTTCTCAGCTGAAGAAGTGTCTTTAGAATAAATCTCTTGACAGAGCCACTTGGGTGGATCACTGCAAAATTTTACCTTCGTACTATGTACTTTTTATTTTTTATTCTAAGGGAGGGGTAAAGATTTGATTTTGAGCCCTTGTAACTTTTTAAGCAAAGGTAATATCAACATTAAAACGTATACTTTGTAAAATCTATATTTCTTTTTAATGCTCATCATAGAAAGATGATCTATAAAAGCTACTGAGGTTCGAGAGCACTTTCACAAATGGTGATGCCATTTTTTCCAGAGAATTGGTTAATAGCAGTTTGATTTCATACATGCTGATGACAAATATAAGCTGCTCTGGTACAGGTTAGATGTATCCTAGCAAGAATTGAACCACCTTTGTTAACAGTGAAAATCCAGCTAAACCCAAAGTTTATCCTCTAAGCTTTAAATTCTCCTTACCAGAACAGGCCACTGGGCATATGTGCTTGCACTCATGCAGTTCAATGTTTATGTATTTTTACACATTGGAGGCTCTAACATACATATCTATTTTATATATTTTAAAATGATGGAGATTCCTTCATTCATTTCAGTTGAAGTACAGACTTAATATCAGAGGACAATCCGCCGGCCGAGGCTCTAATGAGAGGTCGGGTTAGTGATACTGATACCTACCCACCAATCATTGTCCTCCTGTCCCAGGACCACCAGCACTTGGCCCTCAGAAAAGCTCAGCTCGTCATGGTGGTCGGCCTGGCAGTCATACAGCGCCTGAACCCGACGACTGGATGCTCCTCGAGGCTAATCGATACATACCAAATCATGTGTAACATTATTGCTCATGTATCACAGTGTTTTTCCTTCCTAAAATAAAAACACTGCAAGGTTGATGGGAAGTTAAATGTTTTCAAAGATCTCACCAATGATCTACGAGGAAGTGGTTGAGGGGCGGAGCCTCTGCTTTCACTTTCAAAGCTCTGAGAGCGCTGATTGGATGGAGAGCCGTTTATTGGTGCCTTACTGTTGAGAATCTGGAAATGGGAGGGGCCACTTTCACTGTCCGCCCTCCGAAAACCTCAGACAGAAAGATTCAGGTTTTTAAGTACATTCTCATTCATACAGGGACAATAATTACATTAAATATAAGCAAAAAAATATATTTTACAATTTCATAATACAGAAAAAATAAACATTAAAATGCACTATTAATCAGACATAGTTAAGTTTTAAATTTTTTTTGGTAGCCCCCTGTTTTGCTAGCATATACATGTGTCTGTCATGTGGAAAACCAAGAAAAACCTGTTAAAGGAATACAGTGTGTCTGCGTTTTTGTGCATGTAAAGTAATACATGTTTGCATATATTAAATAATGTGAATATTAACCTCTAAATTCAAGTCACTTCTTTGTCAGATAAAATAACCATTTTGTTGGAACAGTCAAAAGCAAACACGTGCTGTATATAAGAAAAAGCAGCAAATTCTCAAATAAGATTTTGGAATTTTCACTAAAACTGCAGATACATTTTGTTTTAATCAAAAAACAACCATCATAGAAGTCAGTGTAAACTCATAGAAGCCAAAATGTATCCTCAGATTTTGTCTGCTCTCTGGTTAAAGACTGTAGGTGCACGCTGTCATTTCTCACAGGTAGACATAATATATTTAACATAATGGATTTAACAGACTCTTGATACGTAAAACAGACTCAGGTCTCAGAAGACGTTTTGAGACAGGAAGTACCTCTGTCAGATCGTTCAGTCAGTGAGCTGAGAGGAGAAGCTGGACTGGAGAAACAGAGACAGACAGGGAGGAGGAGAAGGAGTCCGTGTTATTGTCTGTGGTATTTTGAAGCTCATCACACTGACCTGTATTTCACCTCCTATCCACCAGAGGTCAGTACAGTCTCAATTCATCTAAGTAGAAACTGCTTCACTTTGTTTATTTCATAATTATAAGAATAAAGTTCCAACTTTAACCTTTTATGTCCTCTTTAATTCTTTTACAATCATGTATGAAATAATAAACCAACAATATTCATATCTGATATCTGTCCCAATAAATTTACTCTGACAGATTTTGAACAAATTAAAATTTTAGGATCTCTACTAAAATTCATTTGTTTCTATTTTGCTTAAAGCTTTGTACTACGGGTTTGAATTCTGAACAACAGCATGAGCTGAATAGCACCTCGGTCTGTGAGACATCCCTTCATCGCACATCCAGTTATATCCAATATAAGCTTCATCAGCAAAGATCAAACTTTAGCTTTTCTTTTTTCAAAGCTAGGATACAAAAACACAACAAAATTCAGTGGACCATTTTAGAACACTGGACTGTACATACAAACTCCTGTAGTACTCCTGGAGTTTGTATTCATACAAAAAAAAAGAAAAAGAAAAAAAAACACCTTTACATAATAATAAAGAGACACAACCGGTGTTGTGATCATCATCATTGCAGCAGCTATTGCAACGATGATCACAACACTGGTTATGAGCCAGATTCTTCCTGGATGTGCTCGATGCAGTGCTGTGGATACTCACACACACTTCCTGAAGGAGGAGTCTGGACCACTGTATATCCTGGGACTGGCTGGCAACCCATAATCTACACCCACCCACCCACACACACGAACACACACACACACACACACACAGAATTAATAACACAGTATCCCTCTGACTGATTAATTATAGTGTGCCTCTCAGATATTACCGTGCTTACTGGACTCAGAGCAGCTCCTCTTGTGTCGGACGGCGATGGGAGAGGGAGGGGTAATCTTTCTATTTCCTGTCAAGGGAAAGAATACCTCTCCCTCTCCCTCCTCTTCCTCCCCCATACCATCTCCCCCAGACGGAGGTGGAGGAGGAGGAACATTGGGAGCTGAAAGCCAAAAGAGAGCAGTGAGGTTTTTCATTCAGGCAGCAGGTAAAGCCAAAGAAAGACCTTGAACTAGATAAAACAGTTAAAAAATGTTTATATAAGATGACCTTTGACCCTGGGAGGCAGCGGGGGCGCAGGGGAGGATGGAGGAGGAGGTGGTGGGCTGGGGACGGAGCCAGCGGGATGGCTGTGAAGCTCCATAGCCATGGCGAGTCTCCTCCCCACACTGAGGAGGCCTCCAGCTGGTCCTCCAGGTGTTCCAGAGGAGGACAACGAGACACAGGAGGAGTTGGACTGACTGAAGCTGAAGGGACGCGAGGAGAAGGAGAAGGAGGGGGTGAAAGAGGAGGATGAGGAGGAAGTGGAGCGCTCCTTTTTCAACGGACCATTCTGAAACAGAGGATGAAGCACATGAAGACGAGTAGAGTAAATTATAAATACAAGTAACAGATCCCCCTTATACTTATATATGAATGCAGAACATGAAGAAAAGGCAGTGACATCATTTAAATTACTCTGAGGACATTTTTTTGCAAGAATGTCAACTCAGCAGGCTGTCAATTGCCATGGTTACCTTGTCATCAAAGTCATCATCACTGTCGTACAGGTCATCATGACGAAGCCTCCACTCGTACTCCACATGGACGTGATGGTCAAACTGGTTGGACTGGGCCTTCTGCAACTGCACACACACAGTAAAATATTTGTAAATGAGGGGCACCTTCAAAGACAAGGGAAAAGGCTTTAAGAGCTACTGACCAATCAGGTTTGAGCAGTATTTGACTGCATGCTGCTTAACAATCCATGCTGAGAGTAAAAGATGGTTAGTTGAGGATAGCTCCAAAAACTACGTGCCTCTCTATAGACTCCCTTTAAAATGCCAGATTTTACAGCAGAAATTCACTTGTTTACAACTTGCTAAAATAATTAGTTTCAGCTCTGTGTCTGTTTTACTCCTTTACAAAAAACTACACAGGTGTTCAATGTGAAACTTTATCAGGGCCTTTTGGTTAACACGCAAGTAAGTACAGTTTCACAGGCAAGCAGTCACAAACTACTACAACAGAATAAAATAAATAAGAATATTAAGTGCTACAACAGCAACACAAAATCGAGTTAAAACACAGAATAAATTTAACAGGTAGGTGACTTAAGCTGACTGTAGACAAGATAGTCTGCTAGCCTTCACCTCCACTTATATGACTCACAAAACTGGAGCTTTCAACCATGTTTGACACCTTTTTAAAGACATAAGATGCATTGTTGTGCAGTTAATTATAGTAACAGACCATCATTTATCTTGCTAAATACATTTTTTAAAAATAAAAAACTAGTAATTTAGTCCTCTGCCATCTTGGTCAAATATGGTGATAACACAGTATAACAGGTGGTTACTGAATCTGTAATCAGAGCAATGACCTCACCAGTGCCTCACAATGGGTGTGCTTCAACCTGCGGCTCACATCCAGAGCAGTTTCTCCTAACTCGTTCTCTGAAATAAACAGTTAAGATATTAATTAATAATGAAATAATTACTAAATATCAGCAGTTTACCCAAGTCACCAAAAATATTCTTCATGTAAAAAGCTCTAAAAAAATCTTCACTTATACTATATTCAAAATATCAGGACACTAAATACTGTGTGTTTTACTTATTGTCTGTCAGTCCTCCTGTTTTGTTGTTTTTTTTATTGGGCCTCATCTGTTGGCTGGAGTCGGTGGGCATAGGTGCTGAAGGCAGGTGACTCTACATGGAGAGTGAGGCTGGAGACCTACAGCTCCACAGACACTGATCTGCTGTTTCAGGTTATCTTTAGTTTGTCTTTGCGATCCTTACAGTGAACCTCTGGATGATGTGGTTGTTTGAAATGAATAGTTTTATCTTTGGGACACTAATCCTGGTGAACTTGGATTATTTTGGATGTCAAGAGTCTGACGTTCTTCTCATATGCTATATCAGAATGACATTAAATAAGCATCAACTGTGTGTAGAGGTTAACTGAAAAATGAGCGCTCTGACAGATACATTATACAAGTGTGTGTGTGTATTACTGATGTGTGTGTTGGCTCTGGCTCTCAGTAACAGCTTCACACAGTCGGTCTTGTTGTGCAGACAGCTGTAGTGCAACGCCGTGTTTCCCGCTGATGTCTGTATATCAACATTGGAGCTGACAAAAAAAGAAAAGAAAAACATGCAGGTAAACACACAGGTACGCACACACACACACACACACTGAGGTGTAACAAAGGTTTCCATAGCAGACTGACCAGTTCTGAGCCAGGAAGTCCAGGATGTGCAGTGATGTCCTGTCAGCCAGTAGGACAGCTAAATGGAGCGCTGTCTCCCCTTTCTCCTGATGGCAAGAAAACAATCTCTTGAGATTATGATGTTCCCAGATTATTAATACCTCGCATCTTAATGAATCTGTGCGCTGATTATACCTGTTTTTTTTTTTTTATCTGTACGTGTGTACGTGCAATCCAACATGCACAGTGTGCCTGTATAAAGTGTGTTTAGCTACCTGTATGTGTGTGTGCAGTGGCTGGCTCAGCTCTGCCCTCTGAGCGTACAGCTGGATCAGAGTGTAGATATCGCAGCTCTTGGTCGCCTCCTGCAGACGAAGTCGCAGCGCCGAAGCAGAGCTATGGCTCCGCCTCACAAAGTTAACATCTTGATACTTTGACAGGATGAAGTCTTTACGCTCAGGCCTGCACGTCAAAAATATACGGCATCAGATTTGTTAGAGTGTGAAATATTTCCTATGAGTGTGTGCACCTGTGTTTGTGTCTTACATGTGGCTGTGTTGGGAGGGCTTCAGTGACGGACTCAGCAGGTTGGCTTCCAGTATTTCATTAAAACCAGAATTACCGACATTCCTGGCCAACTGGGAGATACAGAGAGAGAGAGAGAGCTCACACTCAAGGGCAAACAACATGAGGGCCATGTAATACTCATTCAGTGGGTATTGTATCAAAAATAAGAATCATCATGATTTTTAACCTCACAATAAGCTAGATTGGATTAGTTGGGGGACACTACACTGTGTTTACATTGTGTTCGGCTATTTAAAAAAAACCCAGATGATTAATATTATGTACTTCAGTAGGTAAGAAGCCAGTTCATTACCAAATCCCACCTGGATTGAGTTAAATGATAAAAATAGTAGCGTAACATTACAATCCCCAAAAGTTGATTCTGTTCATCTGGACGTAGCGTTTTCAGTGGGAGAAACGTTTCATCACTCACCCAAGTGACTCATGGCTAGTTTCATTCATTATGCAAATGTACTGTTTATAAGGTTGGGGAAACCTGCAGTCGGCTGAGACTGAAGAAGTCACTTGGGTGAGTGATGAAACGTTTCTCCCACTGAAAACGCTACGGCCAGATGAACAGAATCAACTTTTGGGGATTTACTTACCTGGATGATTGAGCATGCATCAAGATGTAACGTTACAATCTTTTTCAGTTTGTCAGAGGTCACTGCTGACTGAGAATTGGAACTTATTATGTCTTGCATGGATAGAAATCTCCTCTCTGAATTAACATTAAATAACCATGTTAGAAAATATTTAACTAAATGTCAAACATGTAACAATACATATGTCAGAATAAACCACATTGCACTAAAATAGTAAAGATCCAGCTGCAGAGCAATGGAAATGCACACCATGAAAAAAAAACCAAAATGTAGAAAATACCTGAGAGTTTATCTCTAGAAATGTCTTTGATAACTGTTCACAAAGCTAACTGAAACTATCACAGATGCTAACGACAGTTCTCAGCTGAGCACATGTAAATGCCCTGCACAGTAACATTTCAGAAGTGAACTCAGTTACACCTGGACAGCATGACTGATAAGCTCATTAGCTAACAGGTCTGACCTACCAGCAGGTCTGAGGTTCCCAGACTGTCCAGGCTCAGAGACTGGATCCTGGAGACGTGGACCCCCATTTCCCTGTGGATGCCTGAACACTCAATACAGGTCAGGATACCCAGGTTTGTAGACAGCCACCCAGGATCTACAGTAAGAGAGGTCAAGGTCAAAGGTCAAGGTCAAATTTATTTATATAGCACATTTCCAGACAGACGATGCTGCACAAAGTGCTTAACAATATAAAAATGCCATTAAAAAGAAACAATGTAAAACAATAGTAACAATATAAAACAATGATGGGACAATAAAAGAATTAAAACAATAACTAAGACTATTAAAATAAGACCAAAATGCTTGGGTCGTAGTGTGTTAAAAGCCAGGGCATAAAAATGTGTCTTTAATAGTGACTTAAATTGATCAAGTGTTTGTGCAGATCTAATATTTAGGGGAAGACTATTCCAAAGTCTGGGACCTGCCACAGAGAAGGATCTATCACCACGAGATTTGAGATTAGTCCTTGGGATGGACAGCATTAATTTTGAGCTAGACCTCATGGTTTTTCCTGGAGCATAAACAGAAAGGAGCTCAGACAGGTAAGAAGGGGCTCAAGCGACTTAAAAACAAAAAGTAAAAGTTTATATTGGATCCTCTAGGAGACAGGAAGCCAGTGTAGAGAAGCTAAAACTGAGGTTATATGCCTCTCCGGTTGGTACCAGTTAGCAGGCGAGCAGCTGCATTTTGGACCATCTGAAGACGATGAATGGAGGCCTGGTCGAGACCAAAATAAAATGAATTGCAGTAGTCCAATCTGCAAGTAAGGAAAAAGTGAATAACACGTTCAAAGACATTAACCAGGAGCTATGGCTTTACCTTGGCTAGCTGTCTTCACTGAAAGAAGCAGGACTGGACTACTGCACTCACCTGTTTATTCAATTTAAAAGAACCATCAAGGTAGACACCGAGGTTTTTTACATGTGTTTTACAGTAGGAGGGAAGGGGACCCAGAGTGCTATCGATGTGATTATTGACAAAGTTGCCAAAAAATGACAACTTCAGTTTTATTTTCATTTAGCGAGAGAGAGCTCACCCGAATACTTCCTGCAGATTTTTTCACAATAAAAGCCTACCTTGACACAAACCACCTGATTGTAGAAATACAGACTGCTAATAAGAAATTATATAACATTTAGCTGATAAATATTAAATACAAGCTTGGAATTAAACTAATCGATTCATTCACCTGTCTTATTTGCCACAAAATAATCTGTCAGTTATTTACTTGATTAAACATGACACAATTAATCCAGTAATCTCTTCAGCATAACATCTAGTGTACTTTGTTGGTTTGATTACCTGGTGCGCCGCAGTCACAGCAGCTGTTGTTTCCCGGCATCCGTTTGATATCATCGGTGATGGCTCGGGTCAGATCCTCCACGCTGCTCTCACTCCCTCCTCCCCCTTTTCTTCCCCCGTCCAGAGCCATACTCAGAGCCTCCTGCTTGCTGTTAGTGAGCACCGACATCCAGCTGAAAACAAACAACACTTTTTTATAATTTGTTCTCATTTTTAGAGCCAAGATGATGTGAGCACCACAAGAAAAGAGTAGTCCAACAATTTGCCACAATTACTATATTAAAAACACACACACGGGCGCCATACTTGCCGACCTTGACACCTCAGAATTAGGGGGACATTCAAAAGGGCTGTTGGGGGGGTCGTCATATACATATACACACAAAAAACTTGAATTTTACAGTGTTTATTTATCGGAAAAAATAAGTTAAATTAAATAGCTGTCCAGTACCTGTGCAACAGATGGTAGTGATGGTTCAATAGAACCATCCTATACAACAACAGATACAGGTATATACATAAACAGAGAACTGGGGATACTCTTCCCTAACTATAGCAATATCTATAACAACAACACTCCTCTACACATGGTTGTATTTGAAGGTGCAATGCTTCACAGCCAGTAGCATACCCGCGCTTGATTTCGAGGTGTCACTGTTATTATTGTCTGGCCGGAAACGGCAGCCCTGTTAAAGATGGTTTAGCAATTTTGTTTTGCAGGTGGAAATGGGGAGAAATTCGGGAGAATGGTGGCTCCGGGAGATTTTCGGGAGGGGCACTGAAATTCAGGATTCTACCGGGAAAATCGGGAGGGTCGGCCGCTGACATCTCAGTCCAAACTCTCTAAGACAGCATTTCAAAAGACATGCATCTCACTTCTTTAGGTGCAAAGTTTGTGCTTCATTCAGGACCATAAGCAGTAAATTGCTCACTAAGCTTAACACCGTTTCAGCCAAGAAAAGGCTGAACATTTGTTTTGCAACTGCGAGGTCAGTGATTTAACTCTTTGTCTAAACAGGGCATTTTGTATATATTTGGTTTAATTAAAGACGCAGATCTCCTACAAAATTAGCAGCTAATATAGTTTAAAGCTGAGAGGTGGAGCAGCAAAGGAAACTACTCTTCTGTCTAACTAGACATTTTCAGACTTGTAATGTTTAGTATCTAGTGTCACATGTGCAATCATACTGCACACGTGACATATGAAAAACATAACTCATACTGTATGTGTAAACTTAGCAGAGTGGCCCTTTAACAACCTGACCGAACAAAGTTTTACTCACGCCACACACTCAGCTTCATCTTCAGCCAGGAAGTGGTAGGTCCGATTATCTGCAGGACAAGGTGTTTCTTATATTTACAGGGATGTATTTATACAGTACATAATACTGATTACACGCATTTAACTTTAATTTATATTTGGATACATACAGTTTTTATCTTGTGTTAAATTACGTACGACTTCAGTGTACATGTAGAATAGCATTTAAAAAATTAGTGACACTCTTACGAGAGATAAGGTCAAAGCATTTCTTATCCTCCACGCTGGGTTTAACCTGACAGGTGAGCAGGTTGAGTCTGGTGGGAGGTTTGTTCGGCTGAAAAACAGAAAGAACGGCACTGATAAGATTCAATTAATTAAAAAAACAAAGACAGCAAAGAGAAACTAAGACACAGATTTTTCCTGCTGTTTTTATCTCTTTATACATTTATACACACACAGACTCACAGTAGCATGTGCGATGGTCAGGTAACAGTTGTGAACTGAACATTTCCTCTTCTGCCACATTTTCCTCAACCTGTAACACAAACACAGTTTTAGTCCTTTTAGTGATCCTAATAGCACTCACTATCACTGAGCGTCTTAGTGCCCTCGCACTGTAGCAACTTATCAATAACAAGGAAGACCACACTATAGCTTTGGTGATTAGCAGATTGCCAGAGTAGCCTTTTGTTTGCTTGAAACACATACTTGTCTACAGCAATTTAGTAACTGTCAGGGAATACACATTTTTCCCCTAGCAAACTTGGTCTCCAGTGGGTCGCCAACCAGTCGCCTGTGTAACTGAGGCCTTAGAAAAGCATACGTTTGAGGTACTCTCCCTTTAAACCTCCTTTCAAACCCGAAATCTACATCCATCTTTTATATACAGTCTGTGGGTGCACACAGAGACTCCCTGATTTTCACAATAAAGGCAGCATCTTCCCCCATCCAACATAACTATTTTGGAAAACGTTGACCAGTCTGGAGGGAGCAAATTACAAAGGCCGGGTTCCTTGCCATTCCATAATCCACACACACAAATATAAGTACGAAGCCACCACATGTGCAATGTCGCTCCTTGTCAGTTCAATAGCTATAACGCCATTTCACAACAGCTGCCTCAAGGCATTTTGTAGGGTAAAGACGTCATAATATTAGAAAGAAAAGTGAGAATAAAAGAGTGCCTTAAGCTATGAGACACAAGCCTTTAAAAGGAGATGATGCAATGACCATGATTATATAACAACATTAAACCAAAGGCTGCAGGCCGGTGTTGGTTAAGTGGTCCAAGAACTATTCAAATTCAAACAGTCAGTAGCTCCAAAAAGCTTAAGGACACCCCATTAAGAGCACAAGTCAGGTAAATTTTTCTAAATGCGTTATTAATGTCGAGGAACAAATGTTGGTCAAGGTGAAGATATTTTTAACTATTTAACATTGTTTATATGAGTTTCCCTATTTTATCAACACTTTGGTACCGTTTGTATTTAAAATTTAAATGAATTTTTAAAAAACTGCAATTGAAAAAAATCAGTCTGAAGTACTACTTGTACTACCTGGGGAAAAAATGAATAGCTTTATATTTCAATGCAGTACGCACATTAAGAGTAATTGAGGCATTTAACTTAATTGCACTGCTTTGTAAATTTTTAAAAAGGCGCGCAGGTTATTTTATGTTGCGTGTTTACCCGTCACTCTTCTTGTAGAGGAATCCCGTTCTCTCCGTCCCGTACTGTTTGTCTCCCAGCAGCTGGTGCATATTGTACACCTGCTTAGGTAAAGAGTCCTACACACACACACACATATGTGCAGACACACATTCATTATTTACATGTCCAAACGGTGATATAGCCCACATATGTGTCTGTGTCTCTGACCTGCTCTGTGTGGACGACCGGCCTCAGCTGATCTCTGAGTGTGCACAGCTGTCTCTTCTCCTCGTCCTGACGTTGCTTCACCTGCACACACAAACAGCTCACCTGCAGAGCTCAGCTAATCCAGGATCACATGCTGCTGCTGCGCTTAAACCGTCCAAATCTCACTCAGCAAATTCCCATTTTTAATTTTGGAATGAATCATCACGATTCACGGACTATTACACATGTAGAGAGCTGGAGCTGATCAGTTACTGTGTGAATGGATGACTTTTGATCATGTGACTGCAGAGACAGAGCACAACCAAGCGGCAAAGTATAGTTCCTCTAGGCTGGCTCCAAAAGAAGAGTCAAAAAGAGAGTAAATCACTTAAGTTCTTACTTCATGTAATGTCCTTCTCTATTCTGTATGTTGTATTCTTCATAATAATAATTTTTAAAAAGTAAATTATTTAATTTTAATCTCTGTACAAATCATTAACAGTCTGCCAGCCACACTTGGAGGCTGCTGCTAGTGTTACTGCTGTTAGTACTTCTTGTACCGTGGTCAGGACTCCGTTGAGCTCATCCATGTACTGCTTCAGCCTCTGAGTGGTGGAAACACACTCCTGCAGGAAACTGAACACAAACATAAAGATGTAGTAAATCGAACCATTCCAGTTTAGTGTATGTAGCTTTGCCAAAGCTGTGTTTGTGTGAGCTCCTACTTGTTGTGGCTATGGTAGTGTTTGATGAGGTTCTGCAGAAGGTCGACTCCTCGCTTCGTCTTTATCTCATTGACCCTAATTAGATACTGAGGAAAAAAGACAAGAAGCGATTGAAGGAAAGCTGCACATTTTTTTAAAAATAAGAAAGGAAATGAAGGGGAAGAGTCACTGACCTCACACATGCTCAGTTGGAAGGAGCGTCTCTCCTTCTCCAGCTCCTCCGCGATCTCTCCTCCGCTCACCTCACTCCTCACCATCCCATACTGCCGAGCTAACTCCCTCTTCTCCTTCTCCACCTGTTTACTGCACACACAGTTTGAAGACTTTGATTTAAAAATCTTCCTGCTCCTAATACAAACGTATTAAAGTTTCCAGTCTTAGATACTAGCAAATAAACATAAGTTAATTCAGTGTCACTCACAATCTGCTCTCATAATCCCTCCACGCTCTTTCAAAAGGCTTTTTCAGATCCTAGGAGACACAGGAGGAAACTGGAATTAAAATTATTAACCTTACTGAACACAAGCAGCAGCATCCTGAGGCTAAACACGGTAAAAAAAGACTACAAAGATTCATTTTTTTGACTGAACTCTGGTGAAATGTTGACAGAAACACTGGCCCGAGGCTCGTGACTGTTATAGTTCATACAAGTTATTCAGGCGGTATGAATGCAGTAAGCAAAAATGAATGTCCTCACCCCCTTCACCTCCCTCAGGTCTCCTTTAACCAGAGAGTCCAAGAAGAAGTTGATGTTGTGGAGCATGCTCTTTAGCTGAACACACAGAAACATAAGTTATCTAAAGGGAAAAATACATACTGCTCAAAGCCATCATGGGTAACACTATGAACTGTTTAACATGAAAAACATTAAGACAGTTTAGGTGATTATGACAGAGAGCACAAAACCATATAACACAAGGATTGTGTCACGAGCTCACTATTGTCTACTGCTGTCCAGATGTATATACGGTTTGGTCTTAAGTTAGGTCCTTAATCGGACAGTGACAGTAATGTTGCTTCTGTACACCAACACAGTGGATTTAATTAAAGCAATCAAATATGAGTACCTCATTTTCAAATGCCCCAAATAACAACTTAGATAAAAAATATATGGATTTAATTCCTATCAGTTAAAAGATAACCTTGGTTTCATCTGTCCAGAGATTTTTAATAAGAAAATATTCTTTTATTTTTTGTAAAAGTCTAATCTGATAAAATTACAAATACTGTGATGTCCAAAGACAGACTACATAAACCATTAAATATTTTATTTGTTAATTTGATTGAATACATCTGAGAACAGCTGCGCAGTGGTTAGCACTGTCACCTCACTACAACAAGGTCCTGGGTTCAAATCTACTGACTGTGTGGGGCTTCCATGATCTCCCTGTGCCTGCGTGGGTTCTCTCTGGGTTCCTCCCACACAAAGACATGCATGGGGTTGGGTTAATGAGTGGCTCTAAATTTGCTGTAGGTGTGAATGATTGTCTGTTTCTCTGTGTTAGGCCTGGGGTAGACTCCAGACACCGCGAACCCCTGTTGGATAAGCTGAAGAAAGTGGGTGGATAATAAAATACACTCGCCATAACATATATAACCAAAAAGTCTGAATTTAATCATATAGCTGATGCTGGTCAGTCAGTCATTTTGTAAATGAACTCATTATGCGCTCCTCTACAAAGGGCTTTCTGTAAAGGAAGGAGGCAGATTTTTTCAAACAAGAGCAAAGACTCATTTTTAAGGGTTTTATCAACTGAGGTTACAGATTTTTAAGTAGAAACTCATCAGCTGGAGGTTTATTTTATTAAAGGGACTTTTCCAGAGGAAATGGAAACATTTCCTTTGAAGTCCTGTTCACACCAGCTAAAGAGTGGTTTAAAGTGAGAGGGCTTTTTCACATTTGGGAAGGACCAGTCAACCATGAATCACACAACATATAACAGAGGGTTCAGTTCATAGTTAGAAATTATTTGATATTAAATAAAAAAGCATCACCAAACAAAAGCCACTGGGAGGTCTGTGTATGAGCAACACTTGCAGGGTTTAGAGACCCCGCTAAGAGCTCCTAACTCTCTTTAGACTAACTGGAGATTGTGACTCTTAACAAGTACACCTGCTTTGACCTTTAACCCCTGCAGTGTTGTGTTGCTATCACTCACCAGGTTTTTCATGGGAGAGAGGAGCTCTTTGGAAAAGTCCGCCAGGCGGCAGAAGGCGGAGCCAACCTCCGTCTCTCCGTTTGAGTGACAGTTGACCGACAGCTTCTCCATCGCGTTAATGTACTGCTCCAAATGAGACACGTGTTCTGAGACAGAAATGCTGTTAGTAAAGGGAACAATACGGGGATGCGCATGTGTGAGTGTGTATATTTTGGGGTGCGTACCTTGACCTGATGTGTATTTGGCTTTTGCAGCTTTCTTCATCTTCTGTAGCACCAACCTGTCGCTGTCCAGAGCCTGAAAAAAAAGCACACATTAATGAGGAGTCTGTGGACCTGCACTGTGTGCATGTGTGTGTGTGTACATGTGCATGAAGGGGAGGTGGTAGTAATTCACCTCAACATACACACAGAGGACAAACTTGATGACGGCGATGTTCCTGTGTGAGAACCATCGTCTGATCACTAAAAATCTCCACAGTGAAGCTCTTCTCCCCATTCTGAGAAGATTTTGATTTTTTACCTTCAGCAGTTATTAACAGGTTAATAGTTTATACAATGATTTCTACATGATTATTTCTGAATCTGTCAGACCATATATTAAATCCACATTACTGCAAAGGGAAGGCAACCATGCGTACGACTCTAATGTGACTTGGAAAAGAAAGATGGAGGCTGCCAGTTTTCATGCGCTGCTGCTTCTTATTGATTATTAGGTACTTTTTTTGACACTATAACTTGAGTGTGGAAATGATGATTGATGGTTGTTATTACTGTAGTTGGACATGTGAGGGTTGAAAATACTGTGTTAAGTCAAGGAAGCACAACAAATTTCAAATTTTATCATTTAATTACATTTAAACAGCTTCAGGGTTTGCTTGATTTTTCACATTCGACTTTCAAAGTCATACTTATGACCCATATGTTGACATAAATGCCATTAAAATTGAAGAAAAGTGATAATTATGCAAACAAATATGACAGGATTTTTGGGTATTCATAGCATTATTAATATGCTCTACTTTATTGTCAAACAGTGAAATAACAATCATCTCTGCCTACATTGGGAATTTATCTTTGGACAAGCTTGGACTGTCTATATGGTGCTTATTATTCATGGCTTTAAAACTTCACACACATAAAATAAATGTCACTATAAACAGGTGGTTCTAAGAAAAGTAGATAAATAATTACAAATTATAAAATTAAATCTGTAATTTACAGTTTTTCAGCGTCCTTTGAATGCAGCACCAGTGTGCAAGCTAGAACATCCTTTAAAATGATTATCGCTCTGGCCCCTCCTCGTTATCATCAAATAACCATACCCTGAATAGGAACAATGATTAATCTGTTGCCATGGTAACATATGCCAACTCTGTTGGGGGTACATGTTTGGGGCAGAAGGGCAGTGTTTTTGAGGCCAGGCTCGGGGTCGGTAGCTCCACTGATGGGGGAATTGCTGCTGCCTGCTGGCTTGAGGGGCATCCCCATTCAAACTCTCAGACCTCACACAGCAGCAGAGCAAATTTACAAACTGTTTAAGACCTTTAGTAGATTAGGTCTCAAGTTAGAACATTTTATAATCGCTTTAACATCAAGAAATTACTTCTGTATATGTAAATATTTAAAGAGCTTCAGTCCATTAAGTCTACGGATGAAGGGTCCAAAATGTTTGCAAATATGCATGCAAAGGGGGGTTTAGACCAAATTTGGATGTAATCATTTCATGATTTTGTGCCGCGTTTCCTCCTGAAATCCTGCAAGCACAATGCAAACTATAAGGGTGATGTGAAAGTGGTGGCAGACAAATGGAAAAGAAACTGCTGTTACTGCAGAATGGTATTTTAGTCAAACTTCGTAGTGAGATACAGTCTGTTTTTTGTTTTAATTCAAGGATGTTCTGAAAGGCTGTAAATAGCATATCTGCAAATATAAGATGAGTAGTAGTTAAGGAACAGCTTTGTGCTAATTAGCCATGCTACCAATCGCTGATTTGAAGAATCATTTGCACCCCTTGTATTTTGACAAATTTTGCATAACATGATTCTGTGTCTTCCTCCAAAAACCCACAGTGACAGCGACACTTTGATTGTGAATGAAGTACAAAAGCTGGACTTAGACAAATGCTTCAGTCACTGAAGTATTTGTCTAACAGAAATGATCACATTTTTTCACCAATAAGCATGTTAGGTCAAAGGGCAATTGGACAGTAAATAAGAAGATTCATGTTTCTGATTAATAGGCAACCTTATTGCTGTGAAACTGTGTCTATAGCGGCTTTGATCTCGATATAATGGTGACAAGCTCAATCACTGCTGCTAAGACAAAACAGCTGAGGGGGTTTGGGCAATCTGACTAGGATGCCTTCCTGGAGAAATTATGCATCTCATTTGGTTTGGGAATGCTTCAGTATGATCCTCGAAAACAGCAGGAGGCAGTGACTGTAGTGAAGGAGGTGTGGGCAACACACAACCCAGACCCAGATAAGTAGTAGAAAATGGATGGATGATATTCATGCTTAGCTCATATACTGTATCCCAGATCAATGTTTTGTGTCATGTGTATTAAAAATAACAAATATTACGGAAATATTACAATTTTAACAAACTGTCTGAGGCCTGCATTGTACTCCTATAGAACCAAGTGTTGAGCTGGTGGTCAATGTCATGAAACCCAGTCATGACAGTCAAAAGCTTCTTGCCATAGCATTATATAGAGGTAACATTTTCTGCAACTTCTTTCATAAATGGCCCTGAAATTTAGTGAAAATAATGAAACATCTGCACAGCAGCGAGAGTTCTGGAGCCGCTCAACGGATAATATTTTGTAAACCATAATGTCGTCAGACCTGTGACTAAACAAATGTTAAAAGACATATCAAGGTAAAGCAGTCCATGTCCAACCATCATAACTGTGTTATAATGCGGATTAGTCTGTGTAACAAGAGTGGTGGTGAGTCCATGTTTGTGTCAAAAGGTTGGGATAAGTAGTACAGACATTTACAATGAAATTGTGAATAGCAAGCTGAAAAGCCAACAACGCTAAGCACCAGGGGTTATCATTAGTTAATGAAAACCGGTCAGTGGCAATAAATTCCTAGTGCATAGCCCCATGAATCACGATGAAATTGACCTGCACACTCCTGGTCGAACACTCTGTACTGTAGTTCTTTGACCCAACTCTCTTCACAGCGATGATCGTCGACATAAAGGCTGTTACACTTTGACACACAAGTTGATACTTGCTCTCTTTGCAAGTTTGAGGTTTTAAAATCCATTAGTCAAAGCAGGACTACCAGGGAACCACCTAAACAAAGCAGAAAGGCTGTGCTGTGCTTCACAAGGAGACAAATTTAAATCAGTTACATTTTTTTTTTTTTTTTGTACCAAGAAGAATTTTAAAAGGAATAAACTGTTTCATGCTTGCAGGCGTTTATCATCTACGGTAAGTGTGTATAAACAATTAATGTGCAAAGGCCTTTATGATTTGTTAATCGCATGCAAATAATATAAAAATGTTGTAATTTGTAGGAGACGGGGTTAAAAAGAAAAACTGTACATATCACACAAAGAGGGGTTGGTATGAGGGATTGATTGGGGGCCACAGCTGCTCATTTTCCCCGGGGACCCTGAGCACTTAAGTCCGGCCATGAATGTAGGCTAGAAGCCAAATAATCAATTTACCGTGTACGGATAATCTCATTCATCAGGTAGCCTACACCCGTCCTGTTGAATCTGCACGATAAGCATCTTCAGACTGCTACCACTACCTGCTACCCCTCCTCTGTCAGTACTGACCTCCTCCAGCAGGTAGACTGTGTTCCTGCAGCTGATCATCTTGGAGGTGAAAGAGGAGGTAGTGGGAGAGTTCCAGTCCTCCTGAACCTCCTGGACGAACTCTGATACCGACACACACTCCGGCATTGTGCTCCTGAGGCCGGTAAGGACCGGGAAGGAACCAGGACAGTCCAGGACTGACAGACCAGTTCCACACAAAAGACCGAGGACACCAAGCGCAACGTAGAGTCACCAACAACACACAAAAATTAAAAATACAGCTTTAAAAATCCAGCGTGAAAAGCTGAAACGATCCCATTAGTGGTAGGTCCAGACTCCCACAGTCCCGGTAAGAGAAACGAGCATCAACTGGCTGATTAAAAAAACGAAATGGGTAATTAAAGACCTGCTGGGTGAATCTCCTCCGTCAGTGTGAGTGAACCGCAGCATCAGCTTCTTTTCTCCAAACAAAGGTGGTTAAACCCAGCAGCAGATGAAAGCCCACCAGCCTCTCTGCACGAAACAACCAAAAGATTAAAACGCCGCCGGTTCACTGACGTCCTAAAAGTAACGAGTCGGTATCCGGTAGAGCGTCTTCATTGAGAGAAAACCAGCAAACCCGCCCGTGTGTGGTCAGTGTGTGAACCCGCTGACAAAGAGCGGAGGAGAGGAGAGGAGAACCGGACCCACCGGGCACCGGTTCCGGGCTCAGATGAGACAATAAAAGCGGCTTCTGCTCTCGGCTTCAGCCGCAGCTTCATGTCTTCTCGTCACAGATATTTCTTTTCCTGCTTTTCCTCCTTTATTAAAACCGCATGGAGAGGCGCGTTCACGGTGTACAGCGGCGGAGCCTTCTGTCGCGGCCGCGCGCACTGCTGACCGGGAGGAGTGTGAAACGCATGCTCCTCCAAATAAACCTCAGCTCGTTACACCTGCGTCCTCTCGTTGTTCGCTTAATTCACTCAACCGGAGTTACATTTCCACAAACGGCCATTTTTTTAAAGTTAGTTCCAAAAGAAAAGAAACCATGAAAACAGGATTAGCTACTCAAAGACCCCATAATCTGAAAATCCCTGTTTGTGCTTTTCTCGACTCGTTTTCTGTGAAAAAACAAATAAATTAAATTGGCAGGCTTAATTAGGGCCAGCATGTAAAGAAGCTCAAACACCAGGTAGCACGTTCAAAGACTTCATGCATATTTATTTATTTATTTAATTTTTGGTTGATAGTTTTAGTTTTAGTTTCTTCTTTAGCAAACCAACCCAAAAAAACTTTATAAAAAATAATTCAAAAAACCTCTTCCCACATTTTTTGAGCATTTAGCCAGTGAAAAACCGATGCGACACCACAGTTCAGTTGTTGTCTAATGACATAAGTAAATGTCATCTTATCAGCTGATATAATGTTATCAGACAGATATTGGTATCTGCTGATATTGGATCTGTTGCACCAGTGGATCCATAGTGTATATACAGGCATGTTAAAAGTTAAGGTCCATTGGACTCGCTCCAGTTCTGTGAAAAACTAAGTACGACCCCTAATTTAGCAGCAATAACTTGAAGTTTTCTGTATGACTTTATCGGTCTTTCTTGTTGTGCAGGAACTTTGGTCCACTCTTCTTTACACTGTCGCCTCAGTTCACTGACGTTTGCACACTTCTCTAAAGGTCCTGCCAGTCTGGACTTTGACTGGACTAATACAACCCCTTCACTTATTTATTTATTTATTCATTCAGTCATTCTGTTGTAGATTTGTTGGTGTGTATGGGATTATTGTCATCAAACATGGCTTGTTTGGTCCTGTCTGTCCAAGAATAATGTTCATGAGGTCATGTGGTTGGTTCAGATGCCACCATGTTCTTTTTACAGAGTGGAAGCTTTTTGCTAGTAAGCCTTTCAAACAACTTATACTTTCTCTAACTGTACTTTAAGATTTAATAGCCTGTAGAGTCTGAGATGTAGCACTTGGGTGTTTTTTTCCTCTCAGTGTTACATGGTCTGAACTTGGGTGGGTTTGCTGGGACGTCCACTCCTGGAAAGTTTGTGGTTTTGTGTTGAGACAGAGCTGAATGCTTCAGACCAGCAAACGTCTGCTTTTACAGAGGTTGGCAAAATTCCTAATGATCAATTAATCAAGTGCATTTTAATTAGCAGCACTTGCTTGCTACTTATCCTTTTAATTCATATGGAAGCAGTCAGGGTGTACTTAGTTTTTCAGAGGACTGAACATGTCGTGATGGCGCTACAGATAAAGTCAGGATTATCAGAGTCACTAGATTTTGTCTAGGAAACTTGAATATCCTCTTTGGTACTCTTTTGGTACTTTATCGAATAACTAAGATGTTTTATTCAGCACCAAAGTGATCACTCGACTGTGTGGCATCACCCTAGATAGTTACTAATATGAAGAAAAACAGCCGACAGCAGTGCACCAATTATTCGTATTGACTGAGCCTCATATTCATCTTCTGACATAATTTCCTTTGTAGTGTCTGAGGCAAAAAGCCAAAGTTTGTCTTGGCATCAACCATCATTATCATAGTTTTAGGGGAAACAATCAGAGCAAACCGCTATAAACAAGCTACTTCCAACTTCCTGTTGTTCTGACAGAAGATAAGAGTGAAGTCTGACAGCTGAGTGCAGCGTTTTACTTAAATACCCCTACAAACGAGGAAACATCCAAAGTTCTTTGATGCTTGTTTTAGATTTAGGATAATAAAATGTCCCGCTGTTAAAGTTAGGTGTGATATTGATCCTTTTTCCAAGAAAATATGATACTCAAGCTAGAAAACTTTTTAAATGAAGATGTAGCAAAGTTCTCCTACACCAGACTAAATCCGTCATTATGATAGAAATAATGTGTGCTCTATAATTTCACTGCAAGAACTTCTACACAGAGACAGTCTTATTTCTGTCCCTGCAGTTCAAATCCCAGCCAATTAATTTTGAATGAGTTAATCTAATTTCACAACTTATTTGCGAAGAGAAGAAACTGTGGTTTTAATTCTGCATAACCACAGTGAGGAGAGAGGTGGCATCTCACTTCCTAATCATGGGGTTTCTCACCTTTCTACGGAATGAAAAACTTGAATTTTCTGCTGTGATAGCTGTTAATAGGCACAATGACAGAACATAGAGAAATTACTTAGGCAGCGATCAGAAATCAGCACTGGGCAAGTACTAACAAATCCTTACCACGTTGTTTCAGCTGTCCAAAGAGTCAAATATTTTGGAAAAATATCTGGAGAACCAAGCATTCAATTCCTGGACTGCAGATTCAGCTTTTATGTTTGTTACCTTATTTGGGTGATCCGCCAGGAGCAAAAACAGGAAGTGGCAGATACACTTAAAAATTTATCATAGTCAAAAGTTTACGGCTCAACCCAAATACACTAACATTCACGAAATTAACTTTCCTGTTGGTGATTTCCTTCAGCATTATTGCAGCTTTAAATCTCTTTCTTCTATTACATTATGTAGAAGGCCTGATGTATGAGACCACTATTACGTAGCATGCTGTATGTTCTGTGTATATAGGGCTACATTGCATATATTACTTGTATAGTAGATGCTGGTTGCTGATGTAGCAGCAATTATACTCCTGTTCTGTGCCATTGTCTTTGACATAAACAGATTGCTTAATGCAGCACAGAAATAAAACCATCCGTTATGTAAGAAATCTGTTGTAGCCGATATTCAATTCAGATTGTTTTGGTGCAAATTGCTTTGTTGTCTTTCAGTTACTGAGAAATCGTATAGCTCTCAGTGCTGCTGTGACACTGATCCCACTACAGTTATC
The DNA here is from genome assembly GCF_001858045.2 of Oreochromis niloticus. NCBI lineage: Eukaryota > Metazoa > Chordata > Actinopteri > Cichliformes > Cichlidae > Oreochromis > Oreochromis niloticus. The sequence continues at coordinate 12,084,603 of NC_031970.2, forward strand.
ACACAGTTTTCTTTTTGAAAATTTGTGAATAAAAGAAGCCAGAACAACTGCCAAATTGAATAAAATTAAAAGCAAATTAAAGTTAATCTCCTTCACTGGGAGTCTGCAGGTTTGGTTTGATCATTTGGTGGAGCTTTCAGGTCTGACCTTAAACCTGTTGTTTATTCTGACAGCAAGCAGGAGTTACATAGAAGTCAATGTAAAAAGATCCTTGGTTCATGGATGCGTGCTGTTAATAAATCCTTTCCTGATCAGTTTATTGTCTCATTGAATGCATGTTCATTTTGTAAAGGAGGGTTCCTATCAGTGTCCAGCATGACAATAATGCAGGGTTTCTTTAAGGGCAGTACCACCATATGAAGGACAGGTTGCTTAGTCAGGTCCATCTGCAAGTACTTTGAAAATGGGAGTAACTTTCACTATATTTAGATTTAAGGACCCAGTGTCCAGGATTTAAGTGGATCTATTTGCAAAAATAACTTATAGTATTCATCATTTTATTTTAATTAGTATATAATAAAAAAGTAAATATATAAAAAGTAATGGAAAATAAGAACTTTCGCAGCTTTATTAGCTTCAAATATGCCCCACAGCAAGAATGGGTGCTATTTCATGGAGTAGGATCATTGCATCTGTCTGCAGTCTGTGACTTCACTGCTAAATGCCAGAAGGTTATGTACTTATTTGACTTACCTTCAAATAAAAACACCAATATAAACCTAACTATGAATAATACACAATATTAAACGTATTACAACGAATATAAAAGTGTTTTATTTTAACATACATACTTATTTGTTACATCAGGTTGCCGCAATTTTTACAGTTCATAAAATACATGTAAATAAAATCAGTGTGGTTTCAAACTGAGGAAAGAGATTTAATTTCCTCTGAGGATGGACTCATCCAAACGTAAAACATCTCTTTGATTATGTAGTGCAGTCAGGATAAATACATTAAATCACCTGTTATACAGATTAGGTCCATAAAAGTGAGGAATAAAAAGGACGCTGGGCCAGGTCAGGTCAGCATCCAGCCATCCATTTCTTTACCCGTTGATGATGAGAGAGCTGATTTGCTGCGGCATTGTGTAGACAATGAGGACGATGAAGAGCGTGAGGATGGTGATGATAACCAGAGCAATGATATACTTCTTGTATTTCTTCCAGATGAGGAAGACGAAGGTCTTCATCGGGTTGACGAACCAGGCGAAGCTGGTGGTGGGACGACTGGAGAGACAACAGAAGACAGTTTATATGTGTTCACACCTGGGCTGTGGAAGGCTACAGACTGGGTCACACCAAATTCAAAACATCAGTGTTTTACCACAAAATAAACCTTCCCTGCTAGTGACCAGAAACAACAGGATTACAAAATTAGTACATCAAAGAAACAGATCAGGCTGAGCAGTTTGCAGACAGTTAGAGAGACAAGACTGAGATGGTTTGGACATGTGCAAAGGAGGGAGAGTGGATATACTTGATAAAGCATGCTCAATATGGAGCAGCCAAGCAGGAGGAAAAGAGGAAGACTACAGAGAAGGCTCTTGGAGTAGTACAAGAGGACATGCAGAGGATTAGCTGGAAAGAGGAAGATGCTGGAGATAGAGGGGATGGAGGGAAATGAGCCGCTGTAGCAACCACTAAAGAGATCAGTCCAAAAAAGAGAAAATGTTTTTAGTTACATTAATCAGAGAAATTTATAGATGAAACAAAAGAAATTAAAGACAGTTATAAGAGACAATTCAAGTGTATAAATATATTAACTTGAAAAAAAAAAAGAAACGAATCGTAGTGTGTATGTCAGGGGTGGGCACCGAGGGCCGGTGTCCCTGCAGGTTTTACATGTGTCCTTGAACCAACACAGCTGATTTAAATGGCTAAATTAGCTCCTCAACATGTCCTGATGTTCTCCAGAGGCCTGGTAACGAACTAATCATGTGATTCAGGTGTGTTGACCCAAGGTGAGATCTAAAACCTGCAGGGACACCGGCCCTCGGGGCCTGGAATTGCCCACCCCTGGTGTATGTGGTAGTGCATGCAGTACTTTGGTTTGTCCAGAGGCTCTGGCTCCTTGCGTGCCCGGCCCACAGGGTTGGCCTCCGCCTGCTCCAGTGTCACCAGCTGAAGCTCCGCCTCCACTTTTCCCTTCATAGAGACAAGTTTGTGTTAAATAAATATCATATTTTCTCCATTCGTCATTACAAACTCAAACACCAGAAGACCAAAAGTGAAAAAAAGCTTTTGTTGCTGCAGAATTAAAAACCCTGTTTAAATTTCTCCTCTTGTGCCAACAGACACAGATGTTCTCTAATTTAACTAAATATGTAGTTACTGCTTCTTGAACTTCCTTCTATACTAACAAGTGATTCACATGGATTTTTGTACCATTAACAGGAAAGTGTTGCCCATGCTGTCAGTGTACTGGATGTCCTCCTCTCTCATCTTGCTCCTTTTGTCTTTGTTCTTCTTTTTCTTTTTGCGTCCCTTCTTTTTGGCTTCCTCCTTCTCCTTCTCCTCCCTCTCAAAGTCCTCGGCGGTCTTTGGACGAGTCAGGGGCCACCAGCCCTTCATCTTCTTGGCACGAAAGATCGAGAATCGAGGGCTGGCCCAATCCTTCGCCATCGAAATCGTACACTTACCGGATGACTTTGCTGGTCGCACCATGTCGCTGAGGCGCAACTCTATTGCACCTAACAGATGAAGCATAAAAGAGGGATGACTGGGTGGAAGAGTCTGGGGTAATGACTCTTTAATCTTGTGAAGCATTCTGAACAGTGGAGGGAAAATAACAGCTCAGCCCTGAGTTGAATAAAGCTGAAGTAACTATTACAGAAACATAAAAACATTCATTTGTTAATTGCCAAGATTGTTACTTTAGGGCAGCTGTGGTATAATCCATACATTGGGTGGTGGTCTAATAATTCTTCCTAATTGACAGTGTTGATAAGCCTGTGTGCCTCACCCAGGAAGTCATTGGCAGCGATGCGATCGTAGTCCCAGACCTGCAGAGTCAGAACAGCCGGCTGACGAAACTCTGACTCCTCCAGAGAGAAGATGGACTCCTTCTTCTTGTACACCACCTCTTTCTACAGAAGGAGAAGATGCATTTTTAACAAACATGATACGTCTCCAGTCGTTTTCTAGTACCTCTACATAACTATGTGAAATAACTAACAGATAGAAACACATATTTCATGTATTGTGACACTGTTGGTTGTTTGTTTGTTTGTTTAATTGCTGTTTTAACTGTAGAGAAACTCAGTAGTATTTCTGGTCAGAAGCTCAAATGTTTGCAGGTGTTGCAAACATCAGTTCTGTAAATACCCAACGTGCTGTGTTCAGGCTGAGGCACTACCCCCTGAAATTTACATGGTAGACAGCTAAGTACATAAGGTGCATAGTATACTACTGAGTACTGAGGCTCACTATGAGACATGCTAGCGTCTGCTAGAGCCACAAGAAGATCAACATCTCCCTCTAGTCGTTTTTCTCCTCTTTGATCTCTTATTTTGCCCTCACTCCAACTCATCGTAGCAGATGGCAGCCTTCACTTGATCCCCTGGGATTTCTTCCTGTTACAAGGGAATTTGTCCTCCCCACTCCTGCCAGGTCCTTCCTCATACATTTGGATACTTGGATCACTGAGGTTTGGAAATGTCATCTTGTACGAGCTTTACCGTACAAAATAAATATCCTGGCTATTTTTGTGATTTCGGGGTTTATAAATAACTGAAGTCGTACTTTAATATTTTTTTAAAAACTAAAATGCGTTTTCTGGGCTGCACCAAAGGAAAGAACATAAGAGTCAAGATGATTCATCTTCTTATGTTTACTGATTCTGAAAAGGGAGTTTTCTGCCTTTCTACTTTCTGTAAAGATTCAAGAATAAAGCACTTTTATTTTTAACATTTTTATAGACTTATTAGTTATCTGGTTGTAGCCCTAGAGACATAAGAGCAAAGGTTAATTGACATCAAAAGGTTCAGACATCACCAAAATATGTGTGTACCTCAGTAGGAAGGTAGTCAAAGCGGAAAACAAATCTCCAGTTAAAGTTTCCTTCTCCAGTCAGAGAGTTGAAGTGAACATCAGTCTCCTGCTTGTCTCCTTCCAGTCCTTTTATCCAGCTGCACAGGGAATACAACAGAACAATGATCCCTAAAGGCTAAGCAGGAACACAGAGGTAAGCCCATCAAGATGTAGGCGTGTGTGTGTGTGTGTGTGTGTGTCTAACCCTTTCACATAGATGTCAGAGGACGGGTCGCCTGTGAACGGGTTCACGTCATCCAGAAACACATCATCAGTGTTCCAGATGATCACACGCAGCTCGTATTGTTCAGGTAGGCGGGGCTTTATGTCAATGGGGGGCGGAGCTGGGATGTCAGTGGGAAACATGTCCACCCACATATGAAGATAGCCCTGCAACACACACACACACACACACACACACGCAGAGTTGAATATATTTATTTGCACCTGTAGTCGTGTGTTGTCCCTAATGCTGTGGTATGGTTACCTGTGGCAGTCCAGGATTGTCCTGGTTCATCAGAGACCGGATTTCCACGTGCTCGGGTACCAGAGGAACAACTCCAGCAATGAATTCGTTCATTTCACCCCAGCGGTGCAGCAAACTCAGGGCTGCATGCTCCTGTATCTCTGCCTCCTCCTCTGGAGACCGCTGGTTCTTCTTCAGCAGCTCTAATAACAATAACAGCAGCAGCAGCAGTGCTGTTAGAGCTGTTATTACCATCACTGTTATTAGTATTATGAGAGCTGGAAGCTGCTGTATGAGACGAGCAGCAGAAATAAAGTATGAAAAATGATTATGGTGCAGTTTCAGAGCTGCTAGATGGACCAATATGATGTTGTACTGTATGTGATATTGTGATTCATTTACAGATGTACAATTATGCACTGTTTACTTGGGCTTTAGATTAAGCACTGCTTCACTTAGTACTAAAGTCTATTTAGAGCTAGCTGAATCACAACCTACCTGTCTCTCTTTTTCTTTCTGTCTTACCTTCAGGTATCGCGTCTGGTGGTACTTTGAAGATCTTGTTGAGGACTTTGACTTCAGATGGCCTGTACTCAGGAGACGGGATGCCGTACTTCCTGCAGAGCTCATTTAAGATAGTTGACGGCTTCTTTGCATCACGCCACATATTGTAACCATCACTGGAGTGAGAAACAGACAGAGAGACATTTATGAAGACTCAAAGACAAAGCATATAGACTCACCAGCCACTTCATCAAGTAGACATTGCTAGTACCAGTTTTGACCCTACTGTCAGAATTATATTAACACTTTAAACCCTGAGCAAATAAAACATTGCAATAAAAAAGATATATTTTTTGATTCATTAAACCCTTTGAAAAAAACTATAATTAGTGAGATTGTTGCAAAGCACCGATCACATGCGTTCCAGGGTGAATACTTTATAGCAAAGATTCAACAAGGTACTGGAATTGTTCCTAAGGGATTTTGGCCCATATTGATATGACAGCACCACAGAGTTACTGCAGATTTGTCAGCTCCTCATCCATGATGTGAATCGTCTGTTTCATCTTATGCCAAAGGTGCTCATTTGGACTGTGGAGCGCATTTGAGTACTGAAGTTATTGTTATGTTTAAATGACAATGAGTAAGATACAATAAGATATATTTTATATACAGTAAGAAGCAAAATAATTTTTTATGTATCTAAGTTGTAGAATTAAATTTTAAGTGTCATTGTCCAGAGACTTGAATGACTTGCGGTACTAACGTGTCGTAGTAAACAGCCAGACCGCAGGAGGCTCTGTGGCCGCTGTAGAACCGGTTCTCCAAGTCAATCCGTGTCTCTCCGATACGGTCATCGGCCCCCACAAGATCGTGGTCCATGACTGTGATAACCAGCTCCGTCTCCAGGGGGAAAGACACTGTGAGTTCAAATACCCTGAGATACAGAGTCAGTCAGACAGACAGACAGACAGTGAGACATGTAGGCAGGTAAACAAGGAATCAAATACAGCTAGACTGACACGCATCAAACAACTAGTTAAACAAAAAGAACTCGAAATTGTGCAATTTTATTCTTTGTTAACTCAAATTTTCCAACACAACTGGTCTGAGGAGACTTTGGTGCAAATGATTATGGGATGTCAGTTTCAGGCTTTTTTAAGATTCAAGAACTTCAGACAAGTTTAATTAGACAATATTACATATTATAGTAAAAAGAATAACCAATACTAACACTAACAGTAATAAAACAAGCAGTTCCACAAAAAAAGCAAAAAAAATATAAACCCATATTAACTATAGTACTGACTCTCCAAATATTGGATTGAGCTGTTTGGGGATGTATCGATCTTTGGTGTCCATATTCTGCTCTCCCACCTGGATCACCAGGTAAGGGTCTGCTTTACCATTTGGGTCTGTGGGAGCCAGGCTGGTGGCCTGCAGGCAACAAACAGACAGCAGGAAATAAACATCAATTGGGTCCAAACAGATATCAACCCAGTGCAATGCAGCTGCAGGCAAGAATGTGAATTTGGTCATCTAATGCACAAAGCTGTTCGTATAAGCAAGAAGGACCTTGACAATGTAGACTCGCACTAAGACTTTAACTGGTAAGTTTTTGGGGATTCCTTTGATGATCTGACAGCTGGTGTCTTCAGTGTCTTCTGGTTCAATCGGATAAACCAGGAAGGAGCCCTGGGGAGAGAGAGAAGTACATAATAAACACTATTTACCAGAATAATACACAGACAGTTCTGTATACATTACCTTGTATTTTCCCATCAGCCTCGCCTCTTCATCCTCCTCATCATCCTCACCGCTTGCTCGGCCTTTATACACAGGGAAAACCCGCAGCCAGTCCTGAAATTGGCTGAACTCTGACTCCAGATCGCCTCCATACAGCTGAACACACACAAACACACAACACACAGAGAAAAATGTCTGAAAGTCTTCCCCAGCTCCAAATCTGCTCTGCTGTCACTCATCGGCATCAAGGCTGCGGAAAAAACTTGACCCAGAAAATAGTCACACCCAAAACAACTGAAGCTACTATGCTCCTGAGAAAAATAGCCATCCGCATCCTGTTTTGGTAGGGACGGCAGAAGTGGCCAAATTTAAAAAGCTGGAGTTACCAAGTTATCAGATAATTCTAGTAAGCTGCACCCATAAAATCTGCAGGTGCAACCGACGGGTATCTTCCAACTAGTGCTAGATTAAGAAAAGCAAAATTTATCTCACCAAAACGTGAAGTCAGTCTGCTTGGATGGACTGTACCACACAACAAGTCACATTACTTGTCAGGTCATTAAAACTTATCTGTAAGGCATTCGCCACCAACACAAACCTGATCCAGACATCAAGTTTAGTGGTCGGTGGAGTAGAGGTGAAGCCTTGCAGAATGATGCCAGCTACAGCTGCGCATGAATCCCTCAAAGGGACCTTATCTGTAATAATGCATTGCTTTAAGCATTGATTTAAATGCAGTCCTTTTGTATTTGCATTTGTTTGGAAGGGCCAGATTAGACCAAGATACTGGACTTTTTTGTTTTTTGTTTGACTGTACTTTGCTACCCTGTATTTATACATGTGTAATGACAATAAAGTTGAATCCTAATCCTGTTAAACTGGCCTGTAAACATGTAATTTTCTTATGTTAACCGTATTTTAACAATGAAGTCTATGTGGATTGACTCACAACTTTTTTTACTTTGCACTGATTTACTATTTCTACCCAAAAGGCTGGCAACTCGAGAACACTAAAAGCTTTGCAAATGTTCCTGTTTTTATTATTCTAGAGCGGCGGTCCCCAACCCCCGGGTCACGGACCAGTACCGGTCCGTGAGTCGTTTGGTACCGGGCCGCGAGAGTTGGGGCTCAGGTGTGAAATTTATGGTTTTCAGGGTTTTTATCGTTAATTCGGTTTCTCTGGGTCTTTTCCCGTGTTGTAGTTGTGTGTCTTATTTTGAAAGAAATATTTACGTGTTACCATAGCGACCAGAGAGCATTAAGGGGCAGAGAGGAGGATGTTACTCTCAATGTTGTTGGCGCATTTCAGGAGGACGCTGCTAGTAAAGTTACACAATTACACAGTGAATTCACGTTTATTATTATATTTACAAAATACCACAGTTTTTGTCTTGGTCGTATCATTTTATTTTGCTCTATTTATCGGCGACAACTTAATGGCCAGTCTGTGAAAATATTGTCTGGCATTAAATCCATGGTCCAAAAAAGGTTGGAGACCGCTGTTCTGGGGGCCTACAGTGTAATTTGTCATTAAAGTCACTGTGTGAATTCTGAAGGCTTAAATGCATAGATGTGTTTTTCTAAAGCCAGTAAAGCCAAATTATAATATGTGGACTTGAGTTTATGATGTTTATGACAAGTTTTTGATTTTATGAAAAGGTATGTACAAAGTGAAGGGCTTTGAATACTTTTTGAACATTTATGTCTTTAAAAGGAAACTAAAGGTTTACAACTTGGTATCGGAGAAGTCTTGAGCCTGGTAGGGTGACAGTGTATGGCTTCTGTTGCCTTTTGGATTATTATAGGGTCTCTACCTTACAATATAAAATGCAGAATGGTGGTCTGTCTCTATGTGTTAGCCCTGCGACAGACTGGCGACCTGTCCAGGGTGTACCCTGCCTCTCACCCTGAGACAGCTGGAGGAGAATGGATGGATGGATGGATTGATAGATGGACGGATGGACGGATGGATCAATCCAAGTGAAAGGAGATCTCCAAATTCACAACTTTATGGTTAACATATCAGTGTGAGACCAAAATAGTTTGTAATTGTTTTTCTGACAGAATCTTAAAGCACAGCTACGATGACTCCTTGTATTAATGAGGCCATAAGATTAGGATTATGGATTAGCTGCTTCAGGTCGGGGATTGATTCGTCGTGAAGTCACACCTTTAGTGTTGCGATCTTTTTGCGTTTGGGAGGCTCGGCATCCACAAGATCAGCTTCCTCCTCTTCCTCTTCAATGTTTGCCATGGTTAGATTTACTCCCTCTGTGCAAAGAAGAACATTTTATTAAACACACACACAACAAACATGCGCACACACACTTTGCAATTTTTCTGTTTTATATCTATCAACATTTTCTTTTTGACATTTGGACTGTTGTGTTTTTTCTGGATTGGGACGTCTAATGCTGCAGCATAAAATTATATTTTAGAAGATTTTACATCAGCATGTGTTTGGCTCTTGAACATACGATCCTTGTACTTGTGTAAAAGTTGAACTACTTTCAAATTTAAAGAAACGTTTGTGGTCTTCCCACTCAATTCAACATAGCTATGATTTTATGACATGAGCACCTAGTGGAAATATATATAAGTGAAAATATCTGGATGATGATGTGTTGGCTCTATGTGTTGTTGATATTTAATAATATAAAAAAACAGATTGTTTCATATTTTTAGTGTGTGGAAAATGTAAAATATTAAACTAAATTTAGTAGTTTAACTGTACCAGTTTCTGCTTGTTCCTCGATCTCCAGAATCTCAGCAGCCTGCAGATGGGATCAGATCAATAGGACTGAGTGAAAAATGTCCTAATTACTAATTAATTATTTCCTATAAGCTTAAGCGCATATATTTACACATGTTCAGTGTAAAGAAATGATTTAAACATATGGTCTCTTGATGAAACGTTTAATTAAGCATCATTTTATTGATTCTTAAGTTCTCTGAAGCTATTATTGAAGCCTCACGTGTATCCACGGGTCTGTTTGAAACGTACATCTACATTTAACCTTTTTGTCCATGAGGAAAATTAACAGGTACATCGGTAAATCAGTGTCTCACCTGCTTCTCAAGCTCCTCCAGTGAGGCGTAGTATTTCGACCACCAGTCTAACTCCTCCTTCTCAGGCACCTCCTCCTCTAGCTCCTCCTCCTTATTTCTAATTTTTTTCAGGGGTGCCTAAAGACATTAAACATATTTTTAAAATGTGAATATGTGTGAACCTTTTTTCTTCCTAGTTTTTAACACCCAGTGCAAAGTGAGTGGGAGATTAACACACATACATTAACCAGCTTTAAGGGGTTGATGGGAATCTTGGACCGTTTGACTGACAGGTTGCTGAGTCCCATACTCCTCACTGACATCAGAGGGTCCATCTTCATTGAACCCTTCCTCACTAAGAAAGACACACAAAAACTTTTGGAGGTTGTGGAGAAAAAAGTCTATTGAAACCTTGTGGAAACAAAACGATCATACGAGTTACTCACTTGCATTCTCAGCAAACAGCTCCAGAGAGCAACATTAGACTAATTTTACAGGTCTTACCTTTTGGCTTGGGCTCCTCTTCCTCCTCTGGCTCCCCAGCAACCTCACGCGGGCCGTAGTCCATGAGGTTCTGAACCACATGGGACCCGACCAGAGCAACATGGCCAAACGCTCGATGCTCTACCACAAACACTGTGAGAGGAGGATGCAGGTACGACTCCTCTGGCAGCTCCTGATCAGACCACAGGGAGGAAGAGGAAACAGGACAAGAAATGAAATTTACATTTTTGCACGTGTTCTGAATTCGTACAATTCTGCTTTTCTTTATACCAGAATTGTTCTCTTTAGCATCCTTAACTAGTAACTCACCACATCCATGTAGTGGACTACCTCTTTGAAGTTTGGGTTAGTCTTGTAGCTTTGAATCTCCTCAGACTCAAGTTGTCGTCCTGCACACTCGATCTTCACCTGAGGGTGCTCCACCTCAAAGAGGTGCACTCGCTTCAGGTCCCGCAGACCCCAAAACAGCACCTGAATGCACACAAACAAAGACACAGATCTCGCCCTATAAGCCAAAAGTCCACATTATACATCTGTGTCACATCAACAAACTGTGTGTGTCCATGTGTGCCTGACCTCAATCCTGAAAGTCTTCAGCACAGGTCGCACTCCTTCAGGGATCAGGTGAAAATTGTACTCTTCATCGTAGTTCAGTTCCTGTGGGTCAACGTGGCTGGGAAGAGTGGGCTGCAGGGGGAAATTATTTTAGTATTCACTATGTTTGATCAGTTCAGACCTGTGTCACTATATGTAAAAGGATGTTTCTGATTTAAAAGAAAACTAAACTTTTATTAGTTGTTGGGACCATGTTTTCTTTTTTCCTCTTTAATTTTATTAACCAAATTCATGGAGATTTGTTATCAGATCTTCTATCAGATTAGAAACAAAAAAGACTGTTACTCCAGATTCCTCACTTTAAATATGAACTTTACTTTTTTTAAGATTGTGACTGACTGACAGTCGTTACCTCTCCAAACCCAGAGTAATCCAACTCAATGAGTTCAAAGGCAGCCAGCAGCTCTCCAGCGGAGACCCTCCCCATGTTAACATCAAAGAAACGGAGGCGGGGCTTTTCATACAGCTCCTCCACGGTTTTAAACTCGGGCTCGGCAAAAGCTCGACCCAGAGGCTTTGGACCACCCTGCACACACACACACACACACACACACACATTAATTACTATGACATCACTTAATAATAAACCGATGATGTGGCAAATACTAAAACATTTCATTAAAAAAAGCCTGCTCCCATAAGAGGTCGACATAGCAGACCATCTTCCTCCATCTCACCCTATCCGTGGCGTCTTCCTCTCTCTACCAGCCCGTTCTCACTACCATCTTGTAAACCTTTCCTTTCACTCTTGCTGCTGTCCTTGTGTGACAAATCACCCCTGACACTTACTCGACCCACTCCACCCTGCTTGCGCTCTCGTCATTGTTTTGGATCATTGACTCCATTTAAAGCTATTCATCTTTACTACCTTTACTCATTCCATCTTCACCTTTCCACATATATTCTGTCTCGCTTCTACTGACTTTCATGCCTCTTCTGCAGGGTATACCTCCACCCTCAAAGGTCCTCTTCCACCTGCTTCATCTGGATAAATCACGTTTTGTTTGGTATTCACTGTGCAAAAATGACCGTGAGCCACTTAGAGCCACTAAATAGGGAACATTTTGTCTACTCTTGGACAAAAGCTACTTATGTTTATGAGAGAAGCAGATAAGCAGTATAAAAGTGGCTTTAATTGATAGGGAAGATTTGTTTCAGACATCAGATGAGTTGGCAGGCTCCAACAAGCTCAAATATAAGAGAAATAACACTTATTTTGAACTGTTTATCATGCAAAGCTACTTTAGTACAGTCCAAGTATATATATGTGGAGCTGGAAATTAGTATATGAATCCGTTATAAACGTATAATCTAAAGTTCTCACTAAGTTTCAGATAATATTTTCTATTTAAAAAAATGAAGCTCATTATTCTATAATTACATTTTATAATAATATAAAAATGAAAAAAAAAACATTACCACAGCATCATAGTCGTAGATGTTGATGATGATGAGGGGCGGATCCTGTTGGAGATCCTCTCTCGTTCCCTCAAGCAGGACTCTGTCGAACACCAAGCACTCACACCAGGCAGGAGAGAGTGTGTCTGGCAACATCTGTACAAAACATAAACAGTGTGTCACCACTTCTGTGGGCTTCAGGATGACAAATGGCAGGTGCAAGGTTTATGAGCTCTAATAAAAGATGCCATGATAGTATGGGGAAAAAGAAACAGACCAACAGATGACTTTAGTGGCAAGTAAATGTAAAAAGAGACCCAATAAAGATTATCTTTTTTTGTCACCCTTAATTCTCACTTTAGCTCATTTTAGCGTCAACAATGACTTTATTTTGCTGATTCTTGGGTAGAATTAAATTGTAACATTTGAAACATTGCACTTACAACTGTTAAACCTATTGTACCTACCCTTGTGACCTGACAGTGTGTGGTGAAGACCACCCTGGCAAAGGGGTCTGACAGGCCATCATCATCTGCAGCCATCAAGCCACGCCCCTGGTACAGGTGACATCGTAGCTGGTAGTACCTGCGGTCTGTAGAGAGAGAACCAAACCAACATGAACCAAACAGCTGAAACTGTACGATCAAGAAGTCAAAATAAAAGAAACTACAAGGCTTTTATTCAGTACAAATACAGTACAAATTTCTCCATTTATTGTAGGGAACTTTAAATGTTTGCAAACTCTTGTCCTCTAATAAGACTATTTTTTTTCACCTGGATGCTAAGCTTCCACCAACATACAGACGTTTCAGCTGACTTACCTTGGCAGGACAGTCCGAGAGGAAGCTTCCTCCTTCCACCAGTGTCGACAAGCCCCCTCTGCTCCTCCTGCTCTCCCATGTCCTCTTCATAAACTGGCACAAAGTCCTCAGGCAGGCAACTGATGACCTCTTTGCTGTACTTGGTAAGACCAAGCCACAGGTAGACCTCAAGTTTCGCAAAGATCTCACTTGCTGGACCTCCCGGAGACTAAAAGGACAGACGGATAAATGTGATGAAAGAGGAAACATCAGTGACTTTAGAGCGTGACCGTAAGATGAGGTGAATTATCTGTGTTGTTATCAGGTCACTGTTGTGCTTTACCTGTTTGTAAAAACAAACTTTATTCAACTTTATTCATCCGTTATGAGAATGGACCTCTACAAAAGTTCTTTGACTTGTCATAATTATTACTCTCATGTTATCTCTGCTATTTTATTTTTTATCGCACCTATATTGTTAATATTATTAGTTTTGACAGATTTGTGTGGTTTCATTGATTTTTTTTCTGTTGACTTTATTTCAAAACAAACTGGCCCGAGTGGTATTACCAGTGCTGGATTTAACTAAAGCAAATTATCATGGGTTTAAGTGATGACTGGAGACTAAATGGTTACCTTCATGTAAAGAGTGCTGACTTTGCCACAGTCCCGCCCCCTCTGCTCCTCCACCAGTGAGAACAGGATGGAGTAGGCCGGGATCCTGACGTAAGCTAGTCGCTTGTTTCCACTCAGTAGCCATATGAAAGCATCTGGGATGGTACTCTGGGGCTGAAGAGAGCACAGCGTGGGCAGCAGATGTCAGACTTGCAACATATTGTACATAAAGCGATTTTTAACATCTTTTTGGTGACTATCAGTGACATTCTTTGAACTCTGACCTCTACAGCCAGTAGGCGGAGCTTCTTGAGGAGTCTCTTGCTCTCCATTAGCCGCTGTTTGGCAGTCCGTCTTGTAATCCTTCGCCTGGCCCTGACTGCTTGCCTGGCCAGCAGGATCTGGACAAAATAAGACATTCAATCAGCCAGAGAGAAACAGGCAGGTAGATGGTGATGGGTAGAAGAAGGACATGAGAACAGACTCACCAAATTCTTCTTGATGAAGTTCCTTCTGCATTTATCGAGGTTGTTGGGACGCGACTGAGATCTCTTTTCAGAGAAAGCACTGAACTGTCTGCAGAGAGAAAGAAGGGAGAACATTAGAAAAGTGAAAAGACCAAAAGACTAATAAAATCAGATCAGAACAAATTAAACTGAATCATTTCTAATACAGCTTTCAGAAGAAGGACACTGACTTGCAGGAGACCACGAGCTCCAGCAGCACCTCGTCCAGTCGCTGCTTCGATTTACTCCTCGGCCTCCTCAAAAGTTTTTCCACCTCATCAAGACCAATCTCCTAAAAGTAGAGAGAGCACAGATGGCTCTGTATGCATAACTTAACATACATTATTTCATTTTTGAAATTGGAAATCCATCGAATCTCACCAGCCTGTCTGCCATCTTGCTCAGCCAGTTAGCCTGATAGAGACGAAAGCTGTGGTCTTCAAACTGACTCCAGACAAACAAACAAGGCTTCGATTTCACTAATGGGGGATGAAGTTGGAGACACTGGAAAGACCTTAGAGGCCAAAAGACATAATGTAAGTCATGTTAGGGTCACGTATAAAAAATCTCCTTATACAGGCAATCGAAGTATTGGATAAGACACGGGGGTTATCATTTGAAGACGTGAGATGACAGAGAATTACATAGGTCACATGCATCTTCTATCAACACTGTTCACTGTTTAATTCAGTTAATGTGCTGCATGGGTTATAGTATTTGAAGAATGAACTCTACAATATTTATCAGAAGTGTCATCACAGTGTGATTAATTTATTTCTGCAGAAAGTTGTCTAATGCAGAGCTTCTGCCCAGGGATGGACAAATGATGGGAAGACTTTTTCCAAACAGAAATCATCTTGGATGTTCTTAAATTACCTTAAGTTAAGGTTAGAAAATTGTGAGATGAACCGTGTCCTAGTTATCTAAAGGTGGCAGAGGTTACCTGCTGTACTCGGTGGGTTGGGGCCTCATGGCAGCAGACACAGATCTGTTCTCAGGTTCAGGACTTTGAACCTCCTCTCGGTCCAGCTCGTCCTCTGAATCCAACAGATTCCGAGTCTCCTCGCTTAGATCCTCTCTGCTGCTCCTCAGCTCTTCCCTGCTCCTTCTCAGATCCTCCTTGCTCTGCTTCTTCTTTGACTTCCTAACCTGTACTGCTTTCCCATAATTCCCTGTGAAAAACACATCAGTACCTGGAGTTCAAGGGTTCACAGTTGCAAATAAAATATGACATTTGAGCCCCAGGCAGCGAAAACTAGAGCGGGCACTGCAACCTGTGGTTTCTTCCTCCCAACCACGGAAGGTTTGTCTAGTTATCAATTTACAGGATTTGACTCAATCTCTGATATCAACAATTTACTAAGAAAATAATAATCAGATAAACTATCAGTGAAGCTAATATCTAACTGTTGACCCACAGTGACTAAACCAGCAGTTCCCATATCCTGCAAACTGACCACCACATTTACCTATGGAGAGTTCAAAGGTTATTGGTTTGGTTCCTACAGATGGTTCCATCATTGTGACTTCAAACAGAGATGCAAACAGCAGAAACTCCTCCTTCTGTCCCAGGAGACCCTGAGGAGGAAAATAAGAAGAAACTCTGAGGTCTGTGCTAACTTCACCTCAGGCAGGTGATACAACGTTTTAAATAACTTTACTGTCTCAGCATAATGATTATATGTCTAAGATTTTATATAACTTCCCTTAAGTGATGGGCAGAAAATTCCCAACAATTTAGAAATGAAAAAAAATCTTGTATAGTGTGTCGTTCATTTCTCTACATATGTAGACAGACATATGCAGAGAAGGGAAGAGCAGAAACAAAACAATGAGAAAAGATCAAATTTGATCTCAGTGTTGAAAATGGAATTTTAAAAAAAATATATAGTTAAAATATTCTCAGCTATCACAGTGTAATTGGTACTCACCTCTGGGAGAGGGTGGATCTCCTCGACATCCACAGTCGCAGCCTCTGGTACCTCAACACTCGTCTCCCCTGACTCATCAGGTCCACTAGCAGCCTGAGATGCTACTGCTACAAGGAGCAAGCAAAACAAAAGGATTCCTTTATTCTGTACTTCTTTAACAGTTAACCTATTTTTTTTATCCTAACTATATTTTTTGTCATTGGCTTCAATTATCCAGAGTAAATAAAGGAAAACATATTGTGTTAAAAGATGAAACATTTTGTTTCAGCTGAGCATTCAAAGAAGTCTGAGAATATTAGTGAAACAGTTTTGCTCCCAGAATTTCTTCTCGTTCACCACAACGGAATTCACTTCCTCTTACTTCAAACTCATTAATGTGCCACCGGGGGAAGTCATAAAGTCCTGATTTTTTTCTCAGGCTTCAGACTGTGCTAAATGCACTTTTTTCAACTGTTGAACCTGTATGATGTCAAAGAAAGTGAATATGATATGGTCATGTCAGGTGCACAGCTTTGCTGTCCCGATCACCTGCTGTCCAGATTTTTTGGTTATGAGATGGGTGAGCCAATCAGTAAGAAGACGGTAGAAGGTGAATCAGTCAGAGGAGGAACTGGGGGTCTGCATCAAGACTCAGTACAAGATAAATAAGGTTTTTTTAAACAAATGAATCACACAAAGTGAGTCCAAGCACAAAAGCACAGAGCTGAAAATGACTGGAAAAGGTCCCTTCATCTCCAGTGATCTAATTTTTCTTGAAAAAACGCATCTTGGCAGCTTAATTTGAATTAGCTTTAATTTATTTTCTTTCAGTTTCAGCAGACTGACCTTCCTTCTTATCTTTTTTACTGCTCCTTTTCTTCCTTGATCCCAGCTTACTCAGGGCTCCTTTCACCTTTAAGGACAAAATATAGATTCACAAATGAATTAGTAACGTCAGTAATGCAGAAATCAGGCCAGCAATAAAATTAAATAAGATCGTGTTATATGTTGTTGTTGAGCTATAAAATCCTGATTAGAGCAAAACATCACATGGAAAATAGTGCTGATAAACTGAAGTGTTTGCTAATTGTTTTTGCTGTTACTGAAGTTTCAGCTGTTCAGGTACCTTTCCCAAGGCAGCAGAGCCTGTGTCTGCAGCGATGGCTGAGGGGGAAGAATAGACCTCCATGGAGAGAGCAAGGAGGATTCGGCCACGGTAGAAGAGTCCTTCACCCAGACCCTCATTCAAAGCCTGAAGAAGTGAGCAAAAAATATATCAGTATACATATTGTCATCGTTACATTTTCCCCCTCCACCATTCGCTTTGGAAAGTAATACTAATAGGACACCAGTCCATTAAAAAAAAACAAGTATTCGCATAGGTCTGCTGCTGAAGCCGTGACCTGCATGCTATAGTTCACATGTACACATAAAACACATAAATGTTAATGTGATAGGGCTGCTAGGTGGGCAAGTTTTGAAGTCTTGAAGAATGTAAGTATGTTAGCACTGGATTTGTCCCTGAACCTTCAGAGAGTGTATTTTATTATTTGTAATTGAATGAACTGAGGTTGCCAAACCACAGGGACACATTGGGCGGGTTTTTAGATTCCCAATATAGTAATATTTTTCTCCTTGCAAGTAGCATTGTGAAAGCAGTGATGTTTTTATGTTACAAATTAGCATGAAGTCCTCTAGTTACGATCATTTTAATCCTGCAAAGGCTACATATTATTCCTGCGGATGACTCCACAAGATGCCTGGAGGTTTTTTAAAAATTGAAATTTAGAGATGAGATTTATTTGCTTTTTTCCCTCAGGGGTAGGTAAGAAAACTAACTTCAGCCTTGTTTCTGTATGGTGTGTATAAAACTGCAACCAGCAGCAGGTTAGGTTACATTAGTTTAGCATACAAACTGTCAGTAGTTGAAAGTAGCCAATATTATTCTGTCTAAGGACAACACAATTGTAAGTTCTGGGGGGGACTTTGGATGGTAGAGGAGATTTTTTATATATTTTTAGATAAAGCCGGAAGAACTCTTACCATCTTTTTTAGTCTTTGTGCTAAACTAAACTTGCTGAATGAGGAAAACAACAAATATTCATCTCCATCTTAATTTCAGATAGAGAGCAAAATACTGTCTTTCTTAATGCTGGTTTGCTGGATGTATATTACCTGGTGGACATCTCCAAGGGTGGAGTTCTGAGGAGATCCATAAAGGTTAACCCAGCTCGGGCCAAAGGTGGGATTAAATCCTGCAGACAAAGGAGGGACAGAAATTCTGATGTTTCAATTAATATTACAATACATTTTAGTATAATACATTTTTCAAAATAGCATTTTTCAAATAATGTCGGTATGCCAAACATGTATAGTTGGCTGTATTTAAAAGGGACAAAAACTAAATTTTGTCAATACCTATTACTTTGCTTAAAACTTTTCAGTTTACCAATAATACAATTTTTAATCATTGATCACAGCTTCCTTGAAGCTTTGTTCCTACCACAAGTGAGCAGGAAGTGTTAAAGTGATAAATACTCAGTTATCTTTGCAGATTAAGATTTGATTTTCAAGTTTTTCATCAATTTTTTATAGAATTAAGGAAAGAAAACATTATGCATTGGTTTATTAATATAGTGTAAATCTGGGGCCGCACCATTCCTGGTGGGGTCAGAAATCTGCTGCAAGTCAAGAAAGTGAGTTGCCAAAGCGATATCTCCCATCTTAGAGTCATCGAGGATCTGAACTTTGATTCGCTGAGCCAGAGGAGGAAACTGTTCAATGAAGGAGATCTCCTCATTCCAAACTGGGCAGTTGGTGGCAGTGGCGACAGATGTTTCCCCCTGAAAGCAAACACACAGAAAGGTTATAAAATGTGACAACTCTAAACATTGTTATCAAAAACAAAACAACTTAAAAACAGCCTTTTCTGCTTTCCCTTATTTTCTGTGATATATGATACATGGCCAACAATTCAGATAGTGATGTCAGTGTATGTACAAGTAAACCCTGCAAGCTGAAGGGAGGCCTTAGACTGCTGTAAACATTCAATATCAGACAGTTCTTTCTACTCCTGGTTCTGTATTTATTCAGTCAGAAGGAACATCCCTAATATGGTCAAGGTTAGGCTGTCAGTATGAAAGCCCAACCTGCAGGCTGTCCAGACCTTCTGTTTGTGGAGGTGAAGTAGTTAGAAAAAATTGGGGTTGAAGGGGGAGGAGCTAAGCAAGCCCAGTAAAATGTAGGTAAGGATGATTTTAATCTCTAAAGCTACTCTAGCAAAATCCAAAACTAAACAGTCAATTCTAGAACTGACCTATGAATATTATAAAGCTCTTAGTGAACATCCTGTTGTGTTTTTCTTGCAGATGTGACAATAGCAGAAACCAAAGTTTGGTACACAAGTTGAAATGCAGTAAAAATTTGTTTCAACAACGCTTCTGAACCAGCGCTCAGAGCACAAACAACATTTGTACATTTATATATCTGAGTACCTGTTGGCCAGCGAAGGTCACCTTCACATAGGGGTCAATGAATACAGTCCTGTCAGTGACAGACACAAAGGCCATTAGCCCCGCCTCCATGGTGGGCAAACCCTCGGCCCTGTAGATCCGGACACGGAACCGAGCCCAGGGGCGCTCAGAAGGCATACCACGAGGAAGCAGCAAGTTCCTGCAGGAAAAACCCAACATCAAAACCCACTGATCATGTGTGCTGTATGTTTTTATCAATCTCAGATTCAATAGGTAGTTCGCAAAAACGAGATCTGCTTTTTTGTTTTGCTGAGATTTGATACGCCCATAAGTTTAGTGGTTGAACTCATGACAAAAGTTAGTAAACTGGACTCTTTAGAATAAAGAGCAAAATTACTAGTAAGACAGACAACCCCATCTCATGACGTCATCTAAACACAGTGAATTGTGAAGTTTAGAAAGAAATAACTTGGTTTTATCCTTTCTCTATGTTCAGATATCCTTGGGCAACATACTGAAACACATTATTTTACAGGGAGTTCACCAGGGCTCAGTCCTAGAACCTCTTTTATTTCATACTTAAGTGCTTCCATTACGTAAATTATCCAGAACAATAAGAGGTGGTGTTGATTTATTTGTGCCCACACTTGATTTTAGGGGTCTGCTAGGACTGTGTTGGCCTTGTTAAGTCATAATTTCTGCATTCACGTCTGTTTTATTATGTTAAACAGGAAGCTATTGTATTTTTCTTTCACTTCTGTCACTTTACACCAATGCATGCTCAAATTAGGGGGTTTTAAACATGAGGTTAGCAAATGTGGAAATGATTCCATTAAGGGAAAAACAGGCTTTAGACTGCTCTAAACACTCAGTTTCAGGCCGTTTTTAGCTCGGTTGGCCCAAGGACTGCTATGCCGTGGCAAGCTGCAATTCACAAAAATCACTGCTTTTCCTGCAGCACTGCTCAGAATTACTCAAACACAGAATGACTTGAGGTCCTCACTGCCATATTTTTAATTTCATCACTGAATTCTGATGGATCATGAGCCAGATGAGCGAGATGACTTATTGGTTCCTTGTCTTGGCTTGGCATGATGCCAGTGAAAGCAGCAGAGTGCAGCCAATACAATCATTTCTGTGAATACAGAAGCCCAACGCACCTGCTTTTCAAACCGTTTGCTTATGAGGGGCAACAATAAGGCCATGTATAAAGGAAGGTTGAGGGAATTGTTGCCTAATAATAAAAGTATCAAACTAGAAATGACAGGTTCTCTTTACATCTTCTGTTTTTTATGTTATTGGTATTGATTGTTTTTACAATGATAGGGACTAATCTTGTCTGAAATAAAGGTGAATAAGACATGAGGACTAATTATGATTCCAATACGGCGTTAGAACTGACTTTTCAATGTCTTCGGAGGCTCCAGACGAGGAGGACGGTGGCAGACTGGGCATGCTCAGAGTATCCCCCTTCATTAGCACATTGAGGCTGGCCTTGACATAACCTTTGATCCCTGACCTTGTATCTGCAGGATCGGTGAGAGGAGCCCACTTCTGGTAGAAGCGGTGGTCTGGAGAGGCAGAGAGAAAAGAGGTCAGTGAGTACTGCAGTAGTCAGATCAGAGTACCACACCGTGAGAAGTACTTATACCTGGCTGGTTGTACACGGTAGATATGTCAATCTTGAAGGTTCCAATGTGGGTCAACAGGAAGGCCAAAGTCCGCCTGTGGAACACCTGAGAGGAAGTAACATCACAGGTGTTCACTTGGCCATACCCTCAAGTATGTCACCATGGAAACAGCATTAGAGACAATTGGAAAATTAATAGACCTGACCTTTATTTCTATGACTTTATCAAGGAAAGTCTGTGGAGCCTCCTGAAAGTCGAACTGGAAGTTCTGAAAGAACAGAAAAAAAACTGTGATGGACTCTACTGCAGTCTACTGTGTTCTGTTCTTATCTCCACTCCACTGTACCTCGTTGTAGAACGGACAATTGGTGGATTTCTGCGTTGCTGTGTGTCTTTTCTGGTTTCCTACGCTGATGAAAACTGCAGGGTTGATGTTCACTCCAACCAGCTTCTGGGCCTCGAGGATGTTCACATTTACCTGTACACACACACACACACACACACACACACACACACAATTCAGATTTATGGTCTTTATAGTGTGTAATGATAGAGGACTGAGTGATTTACAGGTCTATCTGTTGACTTTATCTAAAGCACGGGGTGTTAAACATAAGGCTCGGGGGCCAGAATTGGCCTGACAAAAAGACTCAAATCCGGCCCACTGGAGTGTTTTTTAAAATGTGAAGGAGGGCACAGATTTTGGACTTTTAACTGTTTCACAGGTTTTACAGGTTCTCCCACTGATAAAGACCATTCATAATACACCAAAGTAACAGATAAACAATAACACAAAAATTTCTATATTACCAATATTTTCTATGTATGATTTATTAATTATGAAATACTCTGACAGATTGGATGGCAGTCTAATACTCCCCATTTTCACTTTTTTTTGTCTCATCAGAGTGAAATATTTATTGTACTTTACATTATAAATCTCCACTAATTTAACCAGCTAACTGCAAACTGTGTCCCTCTGCTCTGTTCTACTAAATCTATTAAATTGTTTATCTTTTAATTAATGGCTACCTGGGACAGGGTTCCTAACACCTTCCCAGAGAACGTACGGAGGAAAACTTACTTAATTGGGGTTATCATATTTTAGTTTATGGGCTATGTGCATCCCATTTTTATGGCAAGGTAGCCCGATGAGTAAGACCATTACATAAAAAGTGTAAGAAATGTGTTTTTGCTTTATGGTATGTAAAGAAGTAAACCAAAACAGATAATAAAAATATTAACTCCAATATTCTAAAATACACTCAAAAGTTCCTTTTCCTACAGGTTTCTGTCTTTGCAAAGCCAGGCAGTTGGCCGGATTGGACCCATCTTGAGAACAGGTTGTGGTCTACGTGCCGCATGTTTGGCATCCCTGACCTAAAACTGGCCTGTAAACACCAGCCTCAGAAATAAATAGCTGAATGAACTCACTTGGAAGCTCTGGACTCTGGGCATCGCTCCAACAGAACTTTTAGACAGCGGCCTGCAACGACTGCGCAAACACACACACACACATAAAACAGCAGACAGTAATCATTTCAACTTCACTCAGATAAGCTACAGGTAGTATAACATAGAGAGGTAACCTGATTTACCTCAGCAGAGAAGTAAAGATGATGTTCGAAGCCTCCATGTCCATCACGTCATCATCGTAATCATCATCATCATCATCCTCGTCTTCCTCGTCCCTCGGAAGCAGACTCTGCCCCAGGCGCCGAGCCTCTCTGTCCAACTGATCGAGGCGGCCGATTGTCCGCTGCCTGATGGGAAAATATGAGACACAGTGACAAACTCAACCGCGATTTACAGGAACGTTATTCCAGCAGTGCACAGGCTTGGACTAGAGTGAGACCCGTGAATGGTCAGAGAGGATTGCCACACTTTTGTGAAAAATAATAATAACAATGAACACGGACTTACAAAGTGTTTCCTAGTTTGAATAAAAGCCACATATCAAAGATAAGCATGCAGACACATAGGGTCACACATTCATTCTAACATACACACTTCTATACACACGAAAAGGAGGCAAAGTGTGACTCAAAATAATGAAGGAAGGATTAAGGGAAAGCATGAGGAAGATGACATCATCATAGACCTATGACCTCCACAGAGGGAGGGGTCGAGGTGGATGGAAGCAGAGATTAATTAACCATCAAGCCTGAGATGATTTTCTTGTTTTTTCTTTTTCTTTGTTTTGTATTTGTGGTATCTTTGGATTTTATGTTTGTTTGTCTGTTTGAATGTATCAGTGACTCTTTAAATATTTATTTTCTTTTGTTTTATTTTTAATATGCTATTATGCATGTGAAGCCCATTAAATCTTTATGCATGATACATTGGGTTATAAAAATAAATAAACTGGCATTACTGTAGACTGACTGCTTGATAAAAGCTTGAATATTTAATGAATCAGAGTTTTACTCTATGTACAGAACAGCTTTGGTATCAGCTCAGTTTAAAGATTGTGTAAGTGATGTTAATTCTCACCCTTCAATGTCATCAGCTCCTTCATTTCTGATGACCAGAGTTGATCTGAAGAACAAAAGAACAAAACTAGTCAAGCTAAAAACATCTTGCAGTGGCCGCTTTCATAAAACAGGTCTTTACTGCAGATGAGATTTTTTAAAAAACGATTTTTCTGTCCAGCATATATTACTTACTCATCCTTTTCTTCATCTATGCTCAGAAAGTCCTGTCCATCCCAGGTTCCTGCGGTTCCTTCAAGTGGATGAAACCGAATTTCCAGCTCTATGTAGATCTACAGAAAGAAGGAAATGTAACCAGAGATAAGTGTTTGCATTTAAAATCCAGACATTCATAAAGCACGGTGGGTGATTGTGCGTCCTTACATCAGTCAGGCTGTAGCTGGCATCGGTGAGCGGTTCCCGTACTACCAACCTCCCAGAAGTCACGACATGCTGGAGGCTGATGATCAGCTTCCCGAGTAGTCTACAAAAACAAACTTTCAGTATAACTTACACAACAGCATTTGGTATGTATGTTTAAAAATACAATTTAGTCAATATAGAGAAAATAAAAATGTACAAACATGTCAAAACTGAATTTCTTTTTCTTTTTACTCTCCAACTAACACCACCGGTGCTTTTTCTCACATCTTATTCATGGAGCAACTGCAGGGCTGAATAACAATAATTAGCAAATCTGTGCCTGTTCATTGCACAGATCATGGATGGAAGGATGCTAATCAGGCTTGCTAGGGTTAGCATTCCACCCTCTCATCCAAATATGATCATTTCTGTGTATATAATCTATGTTATTAGGTCCTCCCAGCAGAGACGTGTGAGTGTTCATCATAATAATTGAAAGCACCCCATAAACTCACCAAGGACTTACCTCTTACTATTAATTATCATTATTAAATACTATTTCATGACGACAAATTGATAACAAGATGTGATGATGAAGCTTTTGTTAAGCTGTTGGATGAGTGTGTGTGTGTGTGTGTGTGTGTGTGTGTGTGTGTGTGTGTGTGTGTGTGTGTGTGTGTGTTACCTGTTAGAGAAGAATTTACTGCAGTTGTAAACGCTGACAGTCAAAACTTCAGTACTGATCTCTTTACCGTAGTGAGGCCATCGGAAATGCTGCAAGTACACAGACACAGATTATTTCTATCATTCTGCTGGTAGAAATCTACATGAAAAAACAGTTTTACACAGTTTTACACTTATACTGAGCTGATTTCATTTAAAACATTACACATTAATCAGTCTTTCAGTGCCTTGACTAAGGACATTTTGGAGGCAGTGATTGAACCAAAGAACCCAAGAAGTCTGAGTAAAGTCCAGAAAAACTGGAAACAAGAAGGGAAAAAACATGGCACTTTGAGTCAAAAATCTGGGTTAAGTGATTTTTTTAAGTTTTAGAAAATAGTTTTTTGAATTTATTTCAATTGAAGTCACTCAGAATTTTTAAAAATAATATTTATCCCAAAGAAAAGAAAGCTGTACTTCATATCATTGTAAAAATAAATAATACATCCATAAAACCATAACTGAAGCCTATTGGGGTGGGAATAGTTTAGGAGTTGGGATGGATTTGGGATGGATTTTTTTTTTTTTGCACGAGAATATATTTGAAAATTCAATAAAGAGATGTGAAAAAGTAAGGAAAAATAAAATAAAACCACTCCATCTTTGTGCCAAATCATCTTCATATTCCTGGTTTACACATTTGTTGTGTAAAACATCGTAACAGCTACTGTTGTAATGCCTCCAGTGCCCAATTTTTCAGACACACTACTTGTATCTGAAGCATAGATATAAGCAAAAGGTGGTTCTATGATGCAGTTTGACAATTAAGTCATGATTTTTAATTAGCAGGCAGGGATTCTCAGATAAAAGTCATAAAGGAACAAATCTGTCAGGATTCATCACTGATCATGATTCACAGTTATTTAGCGTCATTTATTTATAAAAGTTCAATTTTTATTTCAAATGTTAATATTTCATTTTTCTCAGCCATGACATCTTGTAATTGTTGTACTAAAAGAATTTGAGCCTTAAACAAATAGATAAATTAAATCTAGATCCAGGAAGGAACTTTGGACATTTTCCACTTCAGCTGTTAATCATGGTGTGGCAGACACACAGAGATACACTCACCCGGTCACACCTGAAGAACAAACAGATGTCTGACTCAGAAGCAAAGAAATATATACTCAGATACTCATAATCACGTCACAAGAGGTTCCTGTATTACTTTATCAACAAACAGGAGGTTATGTAATGAGACTGAGGCTTTCACTCTGCTTTCTTTTTTTATCTTTGAAATCACGCAATAGTTTTTCTTAATTTTTTAATGTATTTATTGACAGAAAGGACTTTCAAAGTACTTCCAAAATCAATCAAAGAAGAAACAATAAGAGAGAAAAAGAAAAAAACTAATAAGTCAATAGATACAGAATCAAGAGGTGGGAGAACATGAATGGGGGACACTGTCTGGAGACGGGGATTATAATGAGCTATGAGGGGGCAGGAAGGCTTTCCACATGTGAGAAGTTGTGGGATTTGCCTTGGAGAGAATGGTTGATCGTATCAAGTTTAAGAAAAGACATTGTATCACGGAGCCATTGCACATGGGAGGGAGCATTGCTGAGTGGGAATAGGTGTCATGTTGCCAATAATGAGGTGAGATCTCCATCTGACTGGTGGAGAATCGTTTGTCGGCGATAGTCAAGTTTAAAGAGAGTATTTTTGACACTGTGTCACAGCAATGCTGCCAAAATCTCTGCTGCCCAGAAATGTTGGCAGGTGCTTCATTAGAAACTTGTATTCTGCATAGTGTGATTGTATTTCTCCAACATAAGAGCAAATCCTTTTAGTAAATGGCTGATTTTTATATTTTTATGGCAAACATTTACATCCAGGAGTTTCTAAACTGACATTTGGCAGAGACATATCCTCTTAGAAAAATGTCTTTTGGATGAATATTGTAAGCACTCATTTCTTTAAAGCAAGTCAGAGCTGCTGCCAGTTATTAATTATTTATAATACAATTTTGACTTTTGTACTTTTATAAATGTAATAATATTTTTCTTTTTAAACTAAAGCATGCGCATGTTGGATGTAAAAGCCCAATTAGGGGCATTGGTTGGAAATTAACAGCTCTCTGTGCAGTACAAGAGTGCCATGCTCTGTGCTGGAAACGTGTTAAACTGAAGTTTGTGCATTAAAACAAATATTTAAATTAAAAAAATAAAATAGAATAATGCATAATATAAAAAATAATAAATATCTCTTCCGCTCTCAGGGTCACGGGGGTGCTGGAGCCTATCCCAGCTATCTTAGGGCGAGAGACAGGGTACACCCTGGACAGGTCGCCAGTCTGCCACAGGGCTAAGACATAAAGACAGACAACCATTCACACTCAAATACACATCTATGGGCAATTTAGATTTACCAATTAACCTATCCCTACTAACTGCATGTCTCTGGACTGAGGGAGGAAGCCGGAGTATCCGGAGATAACCCACGCGAACGTGGGTAGCACATGCAAACTCCACAAAGAAAGACTCCAACCTGGTGGTGGAATTGAACTCAGGACCTCCTTGCTGCGAGGCAACAGTGCTAACCACTGTGCTGCCCAATTAATAAATAAACACCATTAAAATATTATAAACATTCTTTATTTTAGTAGCTCTCCAATCAAAATACTTTTAATCCTTAAAACCCCGTAAATATTTCTGGTTTTGGCATTTATTTCTGATTACCCCGTGGTCATGGTTCCCATTTAAGAACTTCGGTTGGATGGCTTTTCTTGCAGCCTTCTGTGCTCTCAAAACACAAGTAACTAGAATAAAGTGCCCGTTGCTGTCTTCATACCCAGAATGTATAATTGATGGTGTTTGCTTTCTTTTTCAAATATGTTTTCTGCCTCTGTGCACTAAAATGTTCTTGTCTTCCTTCTATGTCATGAAATATTTCATAGACCAGCAAAGAATCTCTGCACGAGTTTCTCGGTTTGGTAGTTTGTCTGCTGTGTTGAATCTCCTCATGTGTTATGACATTTTATTCACACAATAATGTCCTTTTGTTAAACCCTTTTCTTTTCTCTGCTGTAATTTTGTTTGAAAAAAAAAAGTCTCCTGTTTTGTGCGAACTCATTATAAAAGCCGCCTTGAAGCTTATCGGAAGAATCCTGTCACAGTCACAACTCTAAGTGCAGCAGCTCAATAAAATGCCAAACATACATGCCATACAGTTAAAGTGTTGGACGTTTTGGTTTTGGTCATAAATGACAGCTTTAGATAAATTCAAACAAAGACGCGAATGGTAGTTACATCCCTGAGAATTAATCAGATTTAACTAAACAACACAGCCTCTCTGCATGATGTCTGTACCAAATGTCACAAGATTACAAGCAGAATTTGTTGATGTCGGTTTGGTTTGTAAACCAAAACTATCAGTCCAGTGTTGTAGTTCAGTCTAGGATTGGATGGGCTGTTATGTCTATCAAAACCTTCATGTTGAGTTGCTGTTTAGATATTTTAGACCTGATCAGTGTGGCGGACCAACCAGCTAACAGACCCTGAGCCATGCCAGGAGGATGGATTCAACTATCCTCCATCACATCTGTCTTAACAGAGTGAAGCAGATTAACGTCAATTCATGCCAGTAGCAGGCGTGTGTGCTGAAGGAGTGGCTGTGTGTGTGCACTATAGGAGGGGTACACTCTCATATCAGCTTAATTAAAATAGTTTCAATCTGTAGCAGGCAAACAGCAGCAGCCACCAGCTCCAACCCGCGCACAGCGCTTCTGTCTTTGTGAGGACCCTCACCCTGACCATTTACCTCCTCTTAAAACCAAGTCTGATGTGTCAAACAGGCCTCTGGAAGTAAAACTTGGTCCTGACAAAGATAAACAAAGAAGTACAGACCAGAACAGACAGAAAGGATGGAAATCATTTGCTCTGAAATCGCAATTGCTCTCACTTACTAACAGTGTGTATGCACAAACCTGTGCATAAATCATGTGTATGAGGGCTTCCATTAGTGAATGAAGGCTAATCTCTGCACTCCCATCTGAACAGACATCTCTTTAAACGCCAGAGAAACACGAGAAACGAGCGATCGATACTGATGCCTCCCTTTGATTTGTGGCCTCCTATTTAGAAAATGCAAGCTAAGCTTTTGGCCGGTCTCGTCACGCTTTTGTTTTTGGTTTGTTTTGTTTGTTTTTCAATCAGACACAACTAACTTTTGGATCTGAATTGAGAAACTGAGAGCATGGTATGTTTATAAAGTACCAGCTTCTCCATCGCAATTTTGTTACAGCTATATTAACCCCTGCTTTAATCTAACTTACGAATTAAATATCTCGCTGTGTTGAGGAAGACTTTAAAATACAGACTGAGAACAGAAACTCCATAGTAAAGTCATAATACGATTTAGCGTCATTGTTTTATAGACAGTCTCGCATCTTCGTGCAACCAGAGGAGTCGCCCCCTGGAGATCATTAGAGAAAAATGCAGGTTTCAAGGAACTGGGCTTGCTTTTCAGACCTGGACGCTAGAATTGTGGTTATAGTTTGTAGATAGTTTGGGACATCAGATTTATCAGGTAACTATACATCTGGGGACTTTGGGAACAAGTAAGCTAGCCTGGTAACTTTAGACTCTGGAGGTAACAGATGATTTTTGAGGACTTCCTGTGTAGCTAAAGGCCAACATTTCAACTTCTGTTCTCCACTCATTGTTTACAAATACAGATACATATTTTGATAAAAAGCAACTGGTTATCTGGTGCATTTCTTCTAATTCCATCTTTCTTTTGATCTCTGCGTAGACCATTTACCCAAATCCAACTAATGCCTGTGATTGTTCAATTGCACTCAGAAAACAAGAAAAAAGCAGATGGAAACCAGAAAGCTTCCAGCACCAAAAATCCTTTGGTTAGAGATTTTAAATGTTCATTAATGTTTCTGCAGAATATGCTTATAGGAATACATCCAGCTGGCGCTTTTCTGAATGACATGAGCATGTCCATAGCATAATATGGTTTACTGACCTCATTGAAGATAGCCACATTCTCACACTGCAGGACTCTGGTTTTGTGGGTGAAGTCTGAAGGAAAGACAGACAGACTGTGATTTGTCTGCACACTGTGAGTTAAACTTACCTCAAACACTCTTTAAAACACGGAGAGTTTAAACAGAAACAACCAGCGTGGAGTTGAAATTCATAAAGAAAGTGGATAAATTATTAAGATTTGTTTTTAAATTAAACATAGCAATAAAACAATACTGCCTTGTCTAATGTTCCGCTTTGTGGCTAAGTTTTTTTGTTTTTTGCTTTGTATTTACGTGTTTCTTTCTTCTTAAAAAAAAAGAAGTTTAATTCAATAACTTGCTGAGAACCTTTTGAGGAACTGAACAAAGCCATTTTCATCATTTCAAGCTGCAAGATTTCAGAAAAAAATGTACCTCATTGTTTTTTTTGCACAGAAATGAGTGAACCTAATCTTAAATATGTTTTAATTTAAACTATCTGACAACATTTACAAATACAGCTTTAATGGCTATTCAATTCAAAGTAATGTAAATTGCATTATTTTAAGAATTACAATAATTATATATAATAAATATATTTTGTCCAAAAACTCAATCACTGTTAAATATTTTAAATTCATCGTCATCATAGTATGAATTATTACAAAGCCAAACCAGATCAGTTGTTACAATGAGATAATAAACGGATTGTAAGATTATGAAAAATAATCTTACAAAAAGCACCAACTCAAGTACAGCGATGTTTTATTTACACGTTAATGCATCAATAAAACACTCTAAAACCAGTTTATAATGGTGTGGTGGTCACAGTTACCCAAATACTTTAAATGCACATCCTTTACTTCTAATTGAATCCGTGATAATATACGCAGTAGCATCTGAATACTTCACCTCTGCAGTGTAGGGACTATACGTGTACATGTGTAGCAATTTAATGTTTGTTCAGATGCTGACAAATAAACTTTTCTGTACGCCGTAATGAAAAGACCATCACAGAGTATACTTTAACGCTCTTCTAAACACAGCCTTAAAGTTGATTTAAGCACCGCGCTTTCTGTTTTGCACCAGTACAGCTGCTGGCAATAATGAAAAGATAAACTGGTTTCAGTCAAGACTGAAGTTGGCTTCGGACCACATCAAAAAATCATCACTAGATATCAAGAAAAACTAGATAAAATTGGGTTTAAAAAACAAACAAACACTGGAAATGTGAACCTAAACAATAAACATCATCCTTGTGTAGTTTAATGCTTCTTTAATCCTGTCAATCATATGAGCTTCTACGTGTTTTTAATCGTCATCTGAGCTTCATGTTTGACTTTCTTATTTGTTCACTGTATGAAATTTAAATTCATGCAGTGAATTTCTCAGCTTAAAAATAAACAAAATAAATAAATCTCCACATGCCAGCAGTGTTAAAATAACTTTTCACTTGTTCCAGTTGCTACATCTGTTTGTACTTTGTGTATTTGTTCCCGTTTGTCCTCCTCTTACCAGTATCCCTCCAGAGGAAGTGAAGCAGAACAAAATCAAGCTGAAGTTTAAAAAAAACAGTTTCTTTCTAACGTCAGAGTCTCAAATGTAAACAGAGGACGTAACGCAGTGACAATGAACTCTACATTGCTCTGCCACCACAATAAAACCCATAATTACAATTCAGTAATGCAGCAGTTAAATATAATACTCTGGATTTACTTGTTTTAAATTATTGGCACTTTTCTGCTAGTTTTTATTCTTTCAGTATTTTTACATTGCTGTATTTTTACAGTTTGGTACTTTTACATATGTTGACATAAGGCTAACATACGTATTCTAAGACAATAAAAGTTCAATGAAGCAAACCAAGAACACAGATCATGTGTGTCCTCACACTTTTGTTTCACTTAATGTGCCAAAGAGACCAAAGGTGTGTGTGGACATTGCTGCTGTGTGTTACCGACCTCTGAAGCAGAGTTCGACCTTTCTGTCAGATCGTCCTGGTAGGTTAAAGATCCTCTTCAGATTCACAGTGATGGACATGATAACAGACACCTGTTTTCTGTCTATCTACATCATGTCCTTATGAAGTCGGCTCATTGCTTCTTCTCCGTCTTCTCTCTTCAGCGGTATGAAACTGTGTGTGTGACTGTACAGTTAGTCTTGTTAAAATGTGTGTGTGTGTAGGGCAGGTCCTTTTAAATGTTTGAGAAAGCAAATACAGTTGCTCAACTAGTTTCCTCCTCAGAAAGCACACACGCACACACACCAGGCTTCTGCAGCGTTCACCTGCACCCTGTTCAAGGAAGCAGTTTTAACTTTGAGTCGATGAAGTCTATGATGGGGAAACAAATGTTTGATTCCAGCACAGCTGATCAGATAGTTTTACCAGCTCTGAGTGTGCTCGACTGAATATTAAGAGCAAAGCCTCCATTTCAACCCCATGGAGCTGAAATATGAACGTCAGTATGTTTGTGTGAGAAATCATTCATGCTGAGAGGTAGACTAGCTAAACAAACACAGTCATCCGTCTCTCAGTAAGTAAAGATAAGAAGAAAATGACGGTTTTACAAGAACAGCAGCAGGTCTTCCAATGAAACACAAAAACCACCACGTTTTCCTTTTCCCAGTTTTTATTACCGCCTTGAGACAAGCATTCTTCACAGACAGGTTTATTATTGGTTATACTGGTTTAGTTACACAGGTAAGTCAATAGTAGTTAGCCGAACGAGCAGTGGAGCTGCTAGTCACATTACGCTGTGGCTCTACAAACTATTCTAATCACAGCCTGCAGCACTGTGGGAATATTATGGGAGATGCAGTGCTTTATTATTATTATTGTTAATACCTAATCTTAAGCTTAATTTGTTGCTACTGTGGGTTTGTGAGATGGCAGCATCATGTGAGCAATCAATGTGATTAATCATGGTCTCCTAAAATATGTTTTACTAGAACAAAAATATATTTCAGTATTCAACATGTGAAAACAGAAGTTTCCCTTCCTTTAGAAGCACCAGGTCAGGGTGAAGGTGAAAAACAACCTCAAAGAAACAAACTTTCTACTGAATCTACTAATGTTTGGCACAAAAAAACAACCCCAAAACAACTAAAATAAAATCAGAACAATAATAGATTTAATTATCTTTTTCTACAACAAATTTAGAATTTTCTGTTTGCAGAAAATTCAAATACTGCAGGCCTGTTTCTAAGACTAACCCTAACCCTTTTGCCACAGCAGAAATAAACCAGCAGCTCCCAACCTAAAAGTTGGCATAGAGCAGAAAAGAAATTTAAAAAAAACAAACAAACAAACAAAATAAAAACAGACTTTTCTCCCAAATTTTGTCCAAGACGTGGAACTTAAAAAACAAACAAACTTTGCAGTGGTTTAAAGTGTATTTAAATGAAACTGATCCTTCTGTTGAACTGATCACAGCTGTTAATACAAAAGTTGTGTGCGCTGCTGTGATAATTATAATAAGTTCTGCAAGGAAAAGGATTTTGGCAAACAGTAAAGCAAAACAAGAGAGATGGTCTTTTATCAAGAATCAGTTTATCCCATTCAGCTGATCTCTGAACTTCTGTGACAAAATTAGCAGAGGATTCACTTCCTGCGAGTCTATCAGGACGCTGTGCAGAGGAGGTGGCTTTCTATTACCCATATTCATGGTGAAATACTGTTTCAATTAAAAATAGATAAAACAACATGTTTGATCACCTGACCTTTTTTCCCCTGGAGATCTGATCTATCAGGGTTTTAATTGAAGAAAATCAAACCAGCGCTTGCGTTCTTTCATGAGACTGAAACAACAAATCTTGGCTCAAGTTGAAATAAAAATACAATCAATACAGAGTACAAAAATTTGACCTAAAATTCGCTGTGAGAATCGAACGTTGATTAACAACTGTCACTTTTTGTTTTTAAATCAACATCTTGCGCAAAAGTGGTGATGTGACATGAGTACAAAAGCTAAATCTTGCCACCCCATGAGTTTGGAGGTCAAGACACTGACCACAAAGTCAAGGGTTTCAGTTTAACCGAGCACTTCTTTGTGTTTCCCATTTTTCCTCCTTCCTTTCCTGCATTTTCTCTAGCTAATCTTTAAAAAAAAAAAAAAAAAAAAAGGCACAACATCTAATAATTGTTTAGAAGTCTTTACAGTTGAAGCTGTGGTAACAGTGTATTTTATAACAAAATTAAATGTGACTATGCTGTAAACATATTTTGACACGTTTTAAATGCCAGCACCCCAGGCTGAAGGAGTCATGTTTATATCGAGGCTTCTTAAAGTGTCTACAATGCCGGCTGTTTTATGACTTCACTGCGTTTCAGTTACATAAAAGCTTAGTCTGATTATTAATTGCTTACTTTTCCATCTCGTGTTTTCCTTGGCATTAATCCTTCACAAAGCCTGGACATGTTGCTGTGATATGGAGTTCAAGCTTAAATACAAATTCATGTTGTAAGTGTTCGTGTTTGCTTTGGAAACAATTTTTTTCCCAACTTCAAAAACATCTTATTTGCATAGGATCTAAAGAGAGCATGACAGCGAGCAGTGATGTCACTGTGCTGCATAGGTGGCCATTTTGGCTCCCAGGATTCATTCAAGTGTGAAAAGTATTCAGGTTTATTCTAAAAGGCACTTTACAGTCGATGTGCCAAACTTTGTTTCACTTCACTTTGCACATTATGTTTGATACCGACTGTTTCGTTATAAAGCTCACATTATATTTTCTTTAATATCCAACCTCGACTATATTTCAATCAATTATATTCACTGATTGCAGTTGAACTGCAGATGTTCAGATTTACTATGTAACCTGCAAACATTACTGACATAATGTGCAAAGTGGAGCTTGTGTGCTGGGAGCCAAAATGGCAGCATTAGCAACCAGCAGTATAAGAGAGCAATCCGAAACATTCAGGCTCAAGTAGCAAGAAAGAAGCTAAACTATAATTAAAGTCTATAGTAAGGCTGTAGGTGTAAAGCTATATATCATTTGTAATATAATCTTCCAGCATTTAGTCTAATAGCAAAGTGCAAGGTATTGGCACATTAACAAAAAAGCTAATTAGAGCCACACACACACACACAGAGCCGAGGAACCAGCAGCTGCAGTGCCACTCATATCCACTAGGGGCTGCTGTGCTAAAACTATATTGAAATGAATGAAAAAACCCAAACATCTGTACAGTTGTTAGAGATCACATCTTTCTTCTTCTTTTAGAATACACGTGGAACAAAACACGTTTTCCCCTGTGTGTGTGTGTGTGTGTGTGTGTGTGTCTCTCTTTGATTTCCAAACATGTGCTAACAAACACACGTGATCTGCATAGATACTGTGGAAGCAGCAGAAGGAATAAATAATCTATATTACAAGATTATCATTCCACCTATAGAAGACAAAGATCTGGAAACAAAGAGATTCTTAAATGGAGTAAACAAAACTGGGATGTTTTCTTGTGGCATCCTGATTGGCTAATAGTCGAGTGCTGTTCTGCAATTGGCTAACACATCAGCATGGTCCTTGAAGAGTGGTCAACTTTGGTGGCTGAAGGCCGAGTAGGGGCATGTGGTCTAGCGGTGGGTTGGAATGACATGAGGGTGGGCCTTCGGTTTTGGGGAATGTGGAATGTTTAGGATTTTTAGCTTTAGGATTTAGCAGCAGCCTGAGATTTTGGTGGTTCCAGCCCTCTCATTTTAAAATAAGAGACCACCTGATTGGGAACCTCGGCCAGCACAGCCTGAGCCAGAGCAGCCTGAGAAGCCTGGAAAAAGAGACACGTTGTTAATGTTTTCCTCCAACACCACAGAGTCCATGCACAGAAATGACATCACCCCCAGAGACAGGTTAACATTTAGAGTATATTATTTTAGACCTTCTGAACAGGTTTTAAATGAAGAAAATATTTTCTGTTTTTGACGGATTTTCGTTTTGTGCCCTCTCTGAGGAGAGTGGTTGCATGAATGGAAAGTAGAGACTTATCATCATTTCTATGGAAGAAATATTCCTTCATCTATAAAAGTACACAGGTAATTCCAGCAGGGTAGTTGGAGGGAGGGGTCAGACTTCAGAATAAAACAAAACTGGATGTGAAAAGTTGTCAATCTGGAGGAAGATTTAAAAATAATCTCCTTGCATTTCATGAAATTCAAGCAAGAATCCACCTCAATTCTGTCTATATTTGCCTATTTAGGCACAGTCACTGCACTGTTTTAGTGGAAAGCATCTAAAAATCTGCTTTGTGCTGTGTCGGCATGAGAAGTAATGTTTATGTTTATCTTTTGATATTAAATGTATAACTAAAGAATAAAAATTAAAATGATAAGCCACATGAATGAGTCCTTTGTAACTGAGTCTGAACTTGCTTTTAGTCTTCTTATGCATCACACTTACATCTGCAAACTGTCTGTACGGCACGAACTGGACGATGTCTCTGGCGACTGATTCTCCAACTGTTGACCTAAGCACACCGTCATCTCCATCCAGAAGCTCCATGGCCTTAAAGTCAGCTGGTCCTACCCCCACAATAATGATTGACATGGGGAGTCTTGATGCCCGAACGATGGCGTCCCTCGTCTGGTCAAAGTCAGTGATCTCGCCATCAGTGAGGATGAGCAGGACAAAGTATTGCTGCAGAGACAAGAAGATAGATGTCAAAGTTAGACTGTGTATTTCAGGTTAATTGTCTTAAGCTTTAGTTGTTATGAGTTCACTCACAGCGGCAGCATTAGCCTGTGCGGCACCGGCAGCAATGGAGGCAACGTGGTTGATGATGGGGGAGAAGTTTGTTGGTCCAGAGAGCCTGAGCTGAGGCAAAACCATCCTGTAGGCTTCAACAATCCCCTGGATGCCTAAGAGTGGCAGCAGCAAAGCAGACAAACCAAACTTTTTAAAAATAAAATTGTTAACTCTTCCCTTCTTGGATGCCTACTAAGGGTAACCATGTTTCTCCTTTTTCAACTGAGCGGTTTCTGTCATATTTCAGATCTGCTTCAGAACAAAATGACTGTGTGTGCATCAGACGTTAGTGAGAGAGATCTCTTCCTATGCAGCTACCTTTGGAAAAACCCATAAACCCATTCTAATCCTCATCAAATCATGTCTTTATTGGTACATAATAAGATGTCAAAACTCACGATTAAGGGTACAGGGTACAGCCGTAAAAAAAAAAAAAAAAAAGAAGCCATTTTTTGTCAAATAAAAGGTAATTAATTCTTCCCTCACCTGTTTTTTTAAATGGAATAATCTAGTAAATCATATCACTTTTGAGGTACTGTGTGTGTGTGTGTGTATACCTTGGCAGTAAGGGTTAGTTGGGTTGAAATTCAGCGCAAATTCGTGGTGTGCTGCCTGTAGGATCAACAGTAGAACAGTTTAGAAAACCCGACGTAACTGATTTAGATCAACGAAATCAAATCAGAAAATTACAAAATAATTTTTACACCTCAGGGAATTAATGATCTCTCACTTCAGAAACAAATAGAAACTAAAGAAACAGGCGTTGTGATTGGTCGGTTAGAGAGCTGACCTGGTAGTCTGGAGGTAATTTGGCTCCAAAACCGAACGCTGGGAAGAGTTTATCGCTGAAAGAAGAAACAAAATAATGACTGTTAGACATAAAGATCAGAAACATTTTCATTTCATCAGAGGTTAGAGTGCTGGCAGGAGAGCAGAACAAGAGCGATGCGTAGTTGTTTGGGTGTAGTTTGAATGAAGGAGTACTGACGTGTCATAGTCCTGGATGACCTGGCCCACAGACCACAGAGCAGACAGGTACTGGTTCAGCCCATCTTGACTCATATAGTGGAGAGAGTTGGGTGAGCGAGGATCACCATTAGAGCCAGTGAAGTCGATCCCAACCTAAAGTGTTCACATAAAATTACTGCGTTACTTTATTAGCTTCTTTTTCAACTGCTCAAGTTGATTGATAAGTTGTGATCAGTAGCTGAAAAGTCAGATGACAAAGATAAGCCACCCTATAAACAAAATATTCTATTTATCTTTGAGTTACTTGAATGAGCTTGGTTAGATAAATTACACCACTTAAAATGTGTGCATGTGAGCTGGCGTTGACATACGGTGAAGTTGATCTGGCAGCCGCCCATCACATAGTCCAGGAAGGTGTACTGAGTGATCAGCTGCACACAAACAGAGAATCAAACATGTTTCAACACATGCATCTTTGCTAAAGATTCACACCCATCATTGCAACAGTCACCAACAAGTCAAGCTAACAGAGCTTTGATTAGCAGTTAGCACAAGCTGCTAGCTTGGCTTGGGCTAACTTTGCTTCTGTACAGTGCCTTGACTCTCTGGACATTTTTATAGTGTGCTGGAACATCTGAATACTTTTAAAGTGCTAGCCATGAGCCAGTTAAAGTTGCACTTTTCCTCAACTCTTCAGCAGAAGCAGAGGGAACCAAAGGATCTACAGTTCAGCTCAGCAATGCATGAAGTCGCACCAATCATACTGAGAAAGGCAGGAGAGCTGAAACATATGAATCCCCCTGCAGGAGTTGCCTCATCTGCCTCTGATGCAGAGCCCCAGTTAGACTACAGACTATGAAATATCACTTATTTGGACTCCGTAAATCAAGTTATGTCATTTTAGACCTCGATTACAAGCCCACTCTTTAAATAATAAAATATATTTAACAGTAGGTATTTTTCTACACTGTTCTGTGTCTGCAGGTTTCATATTTCCAGTGAACAGTTCAAGAAAACTCCATGAATAGAAACTTCAGTTCAAGAGAGGAGGAATCTGTTCAGTCTGTCTGACAGTGGTTTACACAGTAACCGTAGAGGAAGAGTAGAATTAGTATCCCTAAGCTGAACTTTATGCACATCGTTTTCTCATTTGTTTAATTTTATCTCATATCTGTTTTTGACTTACTTGACTTTATAATGTTAATAACCATGTAATGTGTACTTTCTTGGACAGGTCCCCATTAAAAAAGTGAGATTTTTACTTTAAAGGAATTCCCATTTAAATAAAGTTGAAAATTTTAAAAAGTGAACCTCTTGAAGGGAACCGTGTGTCATGTAGTCTTTACCTTGCAGCTCTTGACAGAGACAACTCCAGAGTTCTTGTAGCTCTTCTTCTTCTTCTGTTTCTCGGGATGGATGCAGTCAAATTGCACCTGGAGAACAACACGGTTCAATAACCTCTCAGCAGCAAACTAAAATACGTCACGTGTCTTATCATCGGTGGACTCACCGGTGAGCCGTGTGCTGCTTTCTGCATATCGGAGACTTTAGTGGTGAAAGAACCAATCAGATCATGAGATCCATCACTGTCGTAATCAGAACAATCCACCTGCAAAAGAAGGACAGGATTTAATGGAACAATTACACATTTGATTGGCTGTCATGAACTGAGGGGGATTCTAATTGGTGGAACCTTCAGAGGTCTTTCAAGGTCGCTGTAGCAGAAAGTTTGCAGAGGGATGGTGAACTTCTTCCAGGTTGGATTCAGATTGTTCTTCACAACCTACAAACAGAAAACACAAATACACAGAAACCGTCTTCATCTCGGTCATCTTCACCATAACTTTTCCGTTTGTGCTTTTGTAGTTTTTCCATGTGATAAGCTAAGAGTGTTACATGTTTAAATTGAGGATATTTTGTATTTCAGCAACAAGAAAGTTTGAGAAGGATCGTAGCTAACAGCCATCTCTCACATGAAATAAGGTGTGTGCATGTGTGTTTACCTCTGTCCTGTGGACCAGCTGCCATTTTCCATCATCTCCCTGTCTAAAAAACTCCAGGAATGGATCAGACTTCCCAAACGTATCCTAAACAAACAGAGGACAGCATGCTGAAATCTCATTTATTGGAGATGCATTTTACTAAGCTGTGAGGTTAGATTAGAAAGCAACACACATACTCTGAAATAGCTGCATGTCATCAGTGGCTCAGATATATAAAAGGAAAATTCAGTACACATGACAAAACTCCTTGTAATATAAATAATTCTGCTTGAGGTGAGAGTCTAAGAAAAACTCAAAATTGAAAAGCTAAAAATAAACTTCAACTTCATATATCAATTTTAAAATTCATGCTCAGACAGAGAGCTCTATTCTTTATGTCTTTTCTCTGAATCACTTCAAAACCTTTTTATCCCCCCTCAGTGTACACTAAAATAACGTTTTTAGGAACCAAGGTGAGGAAAAATAAGACAGATGGAGAGTATCACGAAAAGCCAGCAGCCATCCAGAGCAGCTGTTCATGAGATCAAACCTCAGTGAGTAATAACTAAGAATTAAATAAAGTAGGAAGTAGAAGATACCTTCTTGTCAAGGTTTTTAGCCTCCCACTCCAACTCAATGGCTCTGTTGTCCTTTATCTCCTCTGCTGTGATCTACACACACAGAAACACACACTTACTTTAAAGTCACAGTCGTCATAATCTTGTTTTATTGTCAGTACAGCGATACTGTACATACAGTAATGGTTCCCTTCCCTGCAGGTTTGCCCTTCTTCAGCTGTAGAGGTCTGGTCACAGTTTTGCTGGAAACTATCTGAAACACACAGAGAAGGTAATGTTTGCAGCTTAACCATTGACAGCCAGCTCCCAAACCTGAATTTGCATAACAGTTTGTCCAGCAGAGGGCAATGTTGACCTCAGAGGAACTTTTTAGTTTCTTGCCTAACAAAAATAATGTGTTGTTGAACATTTCAATGGATATCAGATGCTTGCATGCCTCAAACCTGTAGACTCAACCTGAATCTGTAAGTTTAAAAAAAACAACAACAAAAACGCCATTTCAGAATTAAAAACAGCCAATCAGCTGCAGCACAGACAGCACAGCTCGTTATGGTTCAATGTCACCACTAGAGGGCGCCAGCATTACACTGGAAAACTGCAGAATAATTTGCATTGAATAATCTACACATTGTAAGACTTGAACAGCTGATCGTGAATCATTATGTTAGTTAAAAGAAAATTTATTTGCAACAACTTTGCACAATAATTAAAATCCATGAAACATTTCCTGCATCTCAAATTGTTTATTTCTTGGTCATATTCATCATATTCTGCATTTCAACTAGTTTCTGACATGTTGCCAACAAGTTTTAATTAAAGTAAATGAGTTACAATTCCACTTTCAATAAAGAAAGTACATCTACTTATTTCAGTAACTTTATAGTAAAACTTTTGTGATGTGGTTGATATCACATACTAAAAAATTTATAAACTTTATAAAAAGTACCCCACCCCACCCACCTCACTAATCTGAGCCATGGTCTGAGTGACCCTCATCACTCAGGCCACTCGCACACGCACTCTATTCAGACCAAGTCTTTCTTCTTTTGCACTACTCCCAAGCACTTTGCAACTTGTACTCTAATGTGTGCCTTTCTCTTATTTTTGTATACATTTCTCTTTTTTGTATTTATCCCTCCTATTGTATACATTTCTCCTGCTTCTTCTTGGGAAACTGGAGAAAGCAACAGACTGAAAGTTACAATTCTAACCTAACACAGTTGGGACACAAAAACAACAAAAAGTAAGCTTGACTCAATTTTGAAGAGCTGAACCTTAGTCTACTGAAAAATCGATTCTAAATCGGGTATTTCTTTGAAAGTAATAGCTGATCACATTCGGTGTGTACCTGCCCAAGTGTGATCTCCACCCCTCCCAGGTAGTCATCATCACCAAGGTCAGAGCTGGAGTTGTCGATGTCGTAGACACCCAGCTTCAGGTTCTGAACTTTCTCAAAGTGATAATCCAGTCGGAGACGCTGACTGAAGGACGGGCTGGAGTTGTTCTTCAGACGCTCAGTGCGGCCCAGCTGACGCAGAGAAACACCAACAGGATTCTCACATTACAATGAAGTCTGAAGCCAAACAAAGCTCTGTTCTAAAGCACGACTGTCATATTACCTCAGCCCACTTATCTCCTCCAGTGCTCTCCAGCAGGACACACAGAGGATCAGACTTTGACCCCACATCTTTATCCAGCAGGTTAGCACAGGAGACACTCAGCTCCACCTTGCTGACACAGTCTGCCATCTGAAGGAGGAGCAGAAAAGAAATTAAAATCAGCATATTTCAGAACTTAAGAGTTCAATATCAGCATAGCTTACAGTGACGGCAGTAACGTTAAAATAGTCATTCAAGAGTAGAAATGTATGTCTTTACAGCAGTTATAGTACCCTGTATCAGAAAAAAAACAACTGCAAATAACACCAATGCTTATCCATAAGCACTGAATCACTAGAAACACAAAGCCTCAGCTTACCCAAAGTGGCCACAACAACTCAGCCGCTACAGATCAATATAAACACAACATCTAATCACTATTATACTCTTCTCATCTCCTGTACATTAGTTAAACATCTGCTGAGTCTCAAAAACACGCGTTGGTAACAGGATTTTTTTTTTTTTTTTTTTTAACCATACTGGGTCCTTGCATGCAACCACCTGGTTGAGGAAGTGAGTCTGTTACCTTACATAACCTAAGTGTTGTGCCACTTTTGGTCAACTCATTATACATTAATATATACTTTAATCATATTGAATGTGACTTAAAAATAAAAACAAATAATTTTATATTACAATCCTGATAAGTCTCCTTTTGGTAGCAAGCCAAAACCTCTTTATTGGTATGCCACTTAAACCGGAAACTTTCAGCTGAGTTCCCCAAGATGTCCCCAAATGAAACAGCAGCTCAAAAACACCACAAATGCAATCACTCATTAACCACAAACAGCTGCTGAATTTAACGGAAGTTTGGCAAGATCTCAGTTTTGTGTTCTGCAACTTTCTGCACCACAGAGTCATAAAACAGCCCAAATGTAAGGCAGCATATCTCTGGTGACTGTATGACTGCATTCATTTATCTTTTCCACATTCAAAAGAGGCCACCAGTCTTCAAACAGACACTCAATAAACAGAGGAGATGTGGCGGTATCGTTTTCATCAGCAGCCATAAAGTCAGTCAGGCTTCTCTGCAATGTGACATCTTCTCACTCACTGCCACCTGATATGCCGTTTTTACGAGCTAAATAAACGAAAGGAGCTGAAGCCCGTAAAAGCACCACCCGCACGAACTTAAGGACTAGCAGCCCCTAAAGGCAACATCAACATGAGATTGAATGGAGATTTGACTTAACCTGTAAAACCAGTTAAACCAGCACAATTCTCCAACACATGCAGTTCACACACTCTCGCACAAACACACATTTAGATTGAATTATGCCATTATAAATGTTAGCAATCACCTTATTGGATCCGTTAGATTTTATCCCCTTCAAACCACAGGAATAGAAACCAAGGGCCGTGTGCAGCCACTCCCACAATCCACGAAAGGAAACTACACCTTGTTTTTTCTGTTAAACACACTAAAGAGCTCACCGAACGTTATCTGACCAGTTTATCGGGCTTTCTAGTAAAATACACACCACACAATACAAGCCTTGAGTAATAGAGACGAAAATAACTCCGTTTGTCGTTGCTCGAAAGCCTTCGGTGACACGGGAGGGTGGTGGCCAGGCTAACTATTCTCTGATTGAACATGCAGTTGCGTACTCGACTCCTGATTGGCCAAAGCAACTGTCAGTAACGCCCCCTGATCCAGAACGAGAGTATGGTGACGTTACTATCTTTTCAAATGTCCTGTGAACTCCTTCACAATAAAAGCTGAATAACGCCAAATGTAATCAATCCTCCCAATCATTTAACTTTTCATTCACCCTACAGCCGACCAGGTATAATGCACATTGTTGACTAATTAATAGTTATATTAGGGGTAATGTGGGTACAGAGACTAGAACAACAGAAAAGAAATCATACGACAGCCTTCTAACCTTAGCATAGCCTAAAGACATTATTATTACATCCGCCTCGGAATTAAGCTGCTATCAGCAAACATCGGGAAAACTATTGCAAAGATTACTGTACCAGCAACAAACCAAAGATGATAACCCCAAAACCACAAAGATGACAGGACAGAGAGAAAAACGTCCAGAATCCCTGAGATCTTCCATAATTAAGGCTTTTACTTCCAAACACAACCCCAACAAGACAAAGATATGGTAATGATTAAAGCCCAGTGCAATAATGCAAAATGTTAAACAGATGTGTTACATACTTTAACACAATTCATAATCCTTGAGGATTATAAGCCGTACAAGTAATTTACAAATGATCATGACTGTATCTCATCAGAGATAATATTCAGTGCTCTTAATTTTGGTTTAAATTGTCATGACTTAACAATGCATCTTAATCATTGTTTTTCCTAAAGTCCTGCATGTTTACAAGGGTGGTAATATTACACTACAGAGATGCAGCAATATATGCATGCATTTCCAATTTAAGATTTATTTTTTTCCCTTTCTGATACAGAGTGCTATAATCATTCACTTCAAAACTGACATAACAGGGGGAAAAAACTTTTATTAATACCCATTTCAAATCTTTCAACCTCATTTTTATGTCTTCCAAAGTAGAATTGCCATTGCTCTTTTATAATGAAGCTATAGGAACGATAATGTGGGGTGTTTGTTTTTTTTTTTCTTCATGTGACTTTATGTTTGAGGAAAAAAGATCATGCGCTTTAAGACTGTTTAAACTTTTTGGTGCTTTTATATTGAAGGTCACATACTTGGGCCGGAAGTGCTATTGCAGCTGCAGTTAAATGAATGAATGATGAAGCTGATGTACTGTGGTGATCAGAAGAAGAGACCAAACAGACTGAACAACAGTCAGAGCAGAGAGGAAACAGAACAAACTGCGCACAGCATGAGTCACTCTCCCCACAGAGAACAATATGGTTTCATTTTATTCATCCTTCGCAGTAGAACCACAGTGCAGTCTGAAA
The DNA here is from genome assembly GCF_001858045.2 of Oreochromis niloticus. Classification (NCBI taxonomy): domain Eukaryota; kingdom Metazoa; phylum Chordata; class Actinopteri; order Cichliformes; family Cichlidae; genus Oreochromis; species Oreochromis niloticus. Next base: position 12,129,191 of record NC_031970.2, read on the forward strand.
AGCAACACAGAAACACATCAGGAAAAGCACAAACAGATAAATGCAGTACTGAGAGAGAGAAGGTAGGGGATAGTATTGTTGTTTTATTTACTGTGCAGATCTCACATGCATAAACAAACAGCGCTCCTGCTTCAGTGATTCTCATTCTGTAAAGATCACTTTTCCCCATAAACAGCTCACAGCAGTTTTCTTAAAAATAAAAATAAATTAAATGTTTTTGAAAAAAACCTTTGGGACTGAGGTATATGTTGAAAGTAGCATACTCTATGGTTTGAGTAACATGCAGCTTGAAAAAAGAGCTGGAATAAGTTTGCACAAAATCCGGTTTATTTTAATGTAACGGGAACCTTAAGCTAAACATAGTGACATAAGGTTAAATTATTCTTCTTTAGCCCTAATTCTATGTTATGCTCATCAAAAATAAATAAACCTGAAACTCATGCCAACTGTCTGATTAAGTTGGAAAAGCATATGCACTTACTAAGTTTATCATGACTTCATGCAAGACCAAAAAAGTTGAGAAAAAACAGCATCTGCAAGAACCCTCAGGGCTCAGATTACCCGTTTTCCTACATACCTATCTATCTAGATACAGATATATAGATATCAGTTTTAACATTACCTTAGTGTACTTAGGTGTTAATTTAGCTTCAGTACATTTATTATATTGTTAGAATCACTGCATGATTCTATACAATAAAATGTTGTTTCCTTCTTTTGTTCATATTTGGGTCATGGATTTGCATTTCTGGAAAAATCCATATGATGAAAGGGTTACTAATTAAAAAATACTAATATTTAAACATTATCATTATTATTATTAAAGTTGAAGCAGCAAGGAATCTAGAAGTGGCATTAAGAAAATGCTCAAACTTTGTAGGCATTTGTGTTTCATATGCCTTAAAAAGAAAAAAATAATAAGTGATCAGTCCAGTCAATAATCTTTCGCACAATTTCCTCCATTTCCACAAGTGGACTCCTCCCCATTCTTTATATTTTACTTCTCATTCAAGGATAAAGAAGGTAGTATAGCATTTTTTAATTATAATATATATTTTTTTCAATTACTTTTTTTTAATCCAACACCACTAAGTCAGGTTGCCTACCTATCTTCAATTATTTTGTGCATGTGTTTACATTTTTTTTAATTATTTTATGTTGTAAAACTATTGTATATTTGGGTTAGTGTTACTAGTCATTTATTTTCAACTGATTTTCAAATCATTACCAAAATAATGATAAATAGGCAGCAACTTTATCAGAAAATGCCAGTCTTCCAATCTCCGCCATCTAAAGCCACTATATAATATATAAATTACATATAAAAACCCATCTACCAGTTGCTAACTATGAACAACAGGTAATATTCTGTAATGTCTAGAGGTGACCATCTATATATTGCCGTGGCTCAATTTGCATTCCACCGCATACATCTACCTTCTGCACCATCTAAAGGCCTCCAACAGTTAACTGTTACTTATAGGATACCATTCACAGAGCACTATTTGCCATCTAGACACTACCATCTGCAGAGCACTATCATCTAACAATCCCATTCAATCCACAACTATCGTGTGTTGGTTACTGGCCAGAAGCCTCTCGCATCAGCAATACCCTTTACCTTTTACAACCAACCACAGTTTACATAGCCCACCTTCTGCACCATCTGTTTACCAACAATCACTAACCACAGACTACCTTTAACACAACACTATCTACCATCTACAGAATATTGTCAACCAGCACTTACTTTCTCTCCACAGGCAACCATCTACATTTGTACTGTACCAAAAATCAAACACTATGTTATTATACACATTCCTCTATCTACCATTGACATAGCATATTCTACAGAACAGCATCCACCTTAAAAAGCCATCAAAAGTAAACCATTTTCAGCCATTTAACAACAACCACTTTCTATCCATAAGTCACTATATTGGCTACCATTTGTAAGCTGTTGTTCCATCCACAGGTTACTACTATCCAAAACAATATAATCTAGAGGGCACCATCAACCCTATATAATCATCAAAGCTTGCCAAAATGCTACCATTTACCTGAAATCATGTTCTATTCATTTAGCACCATGTACAAGCTTCCTCCGTTACGTAGTAAGTACTATATAGACTTCCATCCACAGGCCATTACTAGGCATTATTTACCTTCTATAGCCACCCTTTTAGAACGCTATACCATACCATACACTTCATATACCTTAAAGTCTAAATGCTACCAGCTACCTTCCAGTGCTCTTATGATGAAAAGATTACCATATATAGGCTACCATCCACCAAAAATTACTTCCTATCCACAGGCTACCTTGTACTAGTAACCATCTTCAAATGAAATGCTACATAGGCTACCATCCACAAACAATTATTCACCACTTAACTGCCAGCATATATCTTTGAATCAATTCAGTTTTAGTTATATAGTGTTTTATTTATATAAGTGTAAATTTATTTATATCACAACAGCAGTTTTCGCAAGGAGTTTTATATTGTAAAGACCCTACAATAATACAAAGAAAACTCCTGCTATGAGCAAGCCCTTGGCAACAGAGAGAAGAAAAACTATTTTAACAGGAAACCTTCAGCAGAACCAGGGTCAGGTTTGCAGATGGCTGCCACTCCCTGACCCTGTGTCTATAAAATCCTAAAAGAGTTCAATCTACCACAAGTTATCTACAGTTTGACATCCATAGGCCACCTTTCTTTATCTACCTTCTATATAAGCCAGGGATTACACAAAGGTTAAATCACCTACCTATCTAATGGTTACCAGATGCAAGCTACCTTCTCCAACCATCGGCAGGCCACTTTATCTTGCCTACAGACGACCATTTACAGGCTAAAAAAAAAAAACCTCCAATACCTTCCAAGTAGTTTATACATGCTAGGAGCCATCTAATAGCTACCATCCTTCATAAATATGTATCACCTTCCAAACATTGGGCAATTTAGACAATCTAGTGATTCAAGGCTGTAGGCCTGCCACCTGCTCCATTTTTTTGAATCATTGAACAATGATGGCCTTGAAGACTAGTCTAGGATTAATGCTAGAGGTGCTCTACAGGCAGCACCAGCACTTTTCAGGCTATTTTTGATAAATTATGTGGAATTCCTCATGTGCTTTAAATTTCACTCACCTGCAAGATCTGCCTTCTGGATGTCTATTTATCAGGAGGGTGGAAATTCAGCAGCTGAATGATTGACAGCTCAGCAGCAGTCACGCTGGGATAATTTTTACCCCTGCCTCACACTCACCCACCAAAACACAGGTACTGCACAGACATGCATCCTTTGCAGACCAATTGTCAGGATTTTTTTTCTCTTTAATTTGCACTGCATTTTCTCGTCACTCCACACACCAGCTTCACAACAAAGACAGTCATCTTTCCCAGCATCCATTTTTAAAGACAGTGCTTCAGTTCTCTTTATTACAGCCAGCTTATCTCCCACAGTTTCACACAGAAAGTTCAGCAATGCATGCACATATTGTTGAACGTCGTTGTACCTGCTTGGAGGTTAACCATATCCAGATAGCAGACGACTCCTCTTCAGACAAAACTACCTCCACTGATGCTCTCCACTATCTCTACTCAGTACAACAGAGTTGATATTACATCCAAAGGCTTTATTTTAAGTTTGCAGCAAATAAATAAACAAAAAAGCACATCAACGAAAATGAGAGCAGCTGAGGTGACAAATCAAAACTTTGATGATTTGGTTGAAAACTGTCCTGTAATTTGGGATAAATGATCTTCCACAAATTGGTTTGCATTTGCTCAGAGAAGAGAAGAGTTCGGTGAACAACAAAGGCTGTCATAGAATATCATAAACCTCTCGTTCATATATGACTAGTGTTTGTTTCACCCTGTCAGCTATCATTTAATTTTTGTTTTCAGGATAAATTTAATTATGAGCTCTATTTTGTGGGGAGAATTAGACAACATGATTACTGCTGAGGCACAAAGGCTTAGTGAACTTCTACCTTCATGTCCCATCATATTTCTAAGGGAAGCGTAAACTTTCACAAAAGATACAGGTATTTCCTGCAGCTACAATATACACACAATGTGCTTTAGTTCTAAAACTGTGCAAGAATGCATAGGTTGTTCATAAACAAATTTGTTTACACTAAGAAAGCATTTAAAATTGCTAACAAACAACAAAAAAACCCAGCTGAAACGTAGCAGAATTCACCTGTAACATGCTAGACATGGCTCCAGAGGTTTGTTGCTAAACAATTATTTAAAAACGCCAATGAAAATGTTCTTCGAGTCAGCTTCCCTATTAGCATCACAGCAGAGACTGGAAAAAACCCATTGTCTACTTAACTCAGTTACTGGGTCTTTGTTGTCATAGTAGTGGTAGTTTCATATAGGGTTGGGCGATATATCAAATATACTATACTACGTATGATGAGTTTTTCCACGTACAATAGTTAAAATGGCCTTAACATAACCATCAAGTATAAATTACCATGGTAATATTAACTAGTCTGCATGTAATTCACTGTGACCCCCTCCCCAGCCAACTCACCTAGCAGGGGGGGAGGGGGTATACTACCAGACTGGAAAAAATATGGTGACAGCGGGAGTTTCAGACGAGCGAGGGAATGACACTCGCTGGCTAAACACAATGCTGTAATTTGCAAAACATGCCATAAAACTATTGCCGTAAAAGGTAGCTGTGAGACCTACAACTGTTCTTGGTCAGTCGTTTTTATACTCACTATCTAGACTTTTGTTTCATCAAATTTTTTATTTTACAACTTTTATAGTTATAAGCACAAAGGAGCACCTTTTAATTGGCAATATGTCTGTGAAGGTTCTCAGTCATCCAGGTCATCGCAGACTAAGGAGCTTGGAAAGAAAAGCGTCTGGACTTCTTTGAGTTGCTTCAAGCAACTCAAAGAAGTCCAGACACGTCTGCTTCAAGCAACTCAAAGAAGTCCAGACGCTTTTCTTTCCAAGCTCCTTAGTCTGCACCTTTTTAATCGTTTTATTTTGTGTCAGGAATTCTTGCTTGACGTCCTTTTTTTGTTGCTATGATCTTTTGTTTGTTAAAAGTCTAGTGTTAACCACAGAAACTCTCTACTTTGTAAAAGAGAAGTGATAATTATATAGGTTCAAGTTCTTTCCCATAATAACGCCTATTCATATTGAATTGAAGATGTCGATATTAAAGGTCATCTGTATTGGAAACAAGTCCAAACGAGTCTTCCATTCCGCTTCTACAAAAATAACTCATAATCAGTCAAGTTTCCATCATCAGACAGTGAAGAGCAGTCAGAAAGAGCTCATCGCAGGTGAGGAACATCCTTTTATTAGCTAAAGTAAAGAGGACGCCACATCATATAGGGTTATACGTTCATACAAGTTTTTCACACTGACAATAGAGAAACAAATATAAGCTTAAAGAAGAAAATATCCAAAACAATTATGAAACACAACAAAAAGCTACCAAACTAAAAACACTACAGACTTCATCTTAGCGCTCTACAATCCAAACATCTACTGAGCAAGTGCTGTGGAAAAAGGGTGGCATTGTTCAAACACAGCGAGATGATAAAAAATATGAAAAATTAAAGAAGTTCAGCAGCCCCTTTTTACAAAATAAAACTGAAGTCAGCAATCTGTCCATCCCACACACTCCACGTATCAACAGAGGACTGTTGCAACACAGATTTGAGACAACATTTACTATAGCAAGTGTCTTTCTTTTACAATGGCCACAAAACTTGAAGTCAGTAATACGTTTTTCCACAGCAAAGGGGCATGTCAACATTTCACCAAAGCAACATTTGATCATTGCAACATAGCTTTTTTAAAATCATGATTTCACCACAGCAACAAGGAATGTGGAGAATTACAGCAACAGAGCATGTTAATATCGAACCACAGCAGCGCAGCATATTTAAGCATATACAGCAATGTTAGCATAGCAAAAAAACAACAAAAAAGACACACAGAAAAACCTAAAACAGTTGAGTGTGTTCGCTGCATCATGTGTTGACATGATTTGGCAATAAGCTGTGATGTCATTAACAGCTTGAAAACAAAGGACCAAAATCCTCCCATCATCATCATAAGCATCATCATCATTATAATCACAGCAATATTAATCATGACACTGTGCTATCAAAGTCAGTGGAGGAGCTGCAGAAAAGAGCAAAGTCATAGTTTTCTACTGCACAGACTGCAGGGGATCTGGCTTACCTGCCAATATCTACACAAAGGGACAGACACAACACAGGGCAAGGTCTGAACTGTGTCCAAAATCTGGTATGGTTTAGGCTGGCTTTGTTTCAACTTGATGGTTAATCCAGGTAATATTATCTACAGTCAGTGTAGGGGCTTTAACCAAGGCTTATCTTGACCTTGCGTGCTCCAATAGGTCGATCATTGAGGTCCATAACTGCAGCAGTGGCCTCCTCGTGGCTCTGAAAGGCCACCATGGCCTCTCCAGTTGGCAGGCCTTTCTCATTAAACTGTAAGCAGACTGAGCCAGGCAGCACCTGATAACCGTAAAAGAAATCCATGATTTCGTCCACTGTCACAGTGAATGGCATGTTCTGCAGCTTTACAATTGTTGGGCCAGCAGCGCCACGCTGACTGCTGGGATTATTGGATCCTCCAGGGGCTGGCTGGTTGCGGAGACCTTCTGCCCCTGGAGTGAACACTGGCTGTCCACTCGCTGCTCCACCACCTGGCCGCCCCTGGTTGTTGTTGGCCCCTCCCCTCGGTTCTGTCCTCCTCCACTTCCTTTTCTGTTGGCATTGTCAAAGGGTACCAAGCCTCTCAGCCCATCCTGGCTGAATGGACCCCCTCCTGCAGCTCCACTACGAAAGCCAGGTGGCTCCAAGATTGGCGCTCCAGGAAGGCCTGCAACTAGTGGGGGAGCCACGCCCAAATTAACATCTCCCAATCCCGCAGCCAGTGGTGGGAGAGGAGGAGGGCCTGCTAGCCCATTTCCTGGAGCTGAAAATGGAGTCACAAATGGGGGGCTGTTGAGGTTCCCCATAGTGTTTCTGAGAAAGTTAAACTCCTCACCACTAATCCCAGCAAAAGGATTGATCTGGGGTTGCTGGGGATTTGTTTGGGCTTGGTGGTGGTGGTTTTGGTTCTGCTGGTTCTGGTTGCGTTGGCCCCTCTTATTTTGGGGTGGAGGATTTCTTTCAATTTCTTTCATCTGATCAAAGGTCACAAGATGGACAAAGGCATCCCGTCCATTGAGCTTTTGACGGTGCAGTCTTTCAGCTTTGCGAGCATCTTCCTCAGTTCGCAGTTGGAAGATGGCTTGTCCTAAACCGTTGCCATGGCTATCTGTCAGGACCTTCAGGGTGTCCTCATAGATGCCCACACCCTCCAGAAAGGCTCGAACATCCTTCTTGGAGATGTTGTAAGGTATGTTGGTAATGTGGGCGCAATTTCTGGGCGTTTTTAAGCCATCCTGGTTCTTGCCATCACCCTGTGCTGCTTCACGCTTGCGAATGGCATCAATCTTTTCCAGCATTCCCTTACGGCTGATTGGGTGAACCTGAATAAAGCGGCTGCCCATATACTGCATGTGAGCACCTAGAGCTCCCTTGTAGTCCTGTTCTGATTTGAATTCAAGAAAGCCCTCTCCTGTGGCTCGTCCATTGGGGCCATAGGCAATGTAGATACTGTCTTCTACAATGTCCAAATTCTTAAAGAACTCCTTAATCTGTTTTTTGTCTGCCTCATAAGGAAGGCCCTTTAGGTACACACAGAACTCCTGTCGGTGGGGAGATCGTGACCTTGCTCGTTGATCTCTGCCTCCTGCCTCTACATTACCACGGCGGTGCTGCAGATCTTGTGACTCATTAATGCTATTTGATTTGCTGCTGTTGTGAGGAGCATGGCCTGCCAACCCATCATTGAGGCTGGCCCACTGACGCTCAGAGCCTGGAGTGATCTCAATGAATCTTTGGCCCATCATGCCACCTCCACGCTTCACTGCTTCAAAGCTGTCCTGGGGTGAGAAGAACTTGACCATAGCCCTACCAGTTGGCCGACCCTGTCCATCCCTCATCAGGCGAACGGCATCAACCCCCAGACCCCGAAAAAATTCCCTGACTTCTACCTCTGAGCACGAAAATGGGAGGTTTTGCAGCAGAACAAACAACTCATCAGGATTGCCAGCTCCTCCCCCAGTGGCTACGGCAGCAGCCGCCTTCATGTGGGCTTGAAGGCCAAGTGAAGCCAGAGGAGAAAGAGGGTTAAACAACATATGGTTGGGTGTCCCAAGAGGAAGGCCGGAGCCTAGTCCAGCTGGGGGAGGTAGGGAAGGGTTAAAGGGAGGTAGGGAGGACATGTGCGGAAGGTGTGACATAGGAGGCACTGGAGGTCCTTGGGACAGTGGGGAAACAGTAGGAACAGGAGGAAGGGAGGAGACTGGAGGAGGAACTGGTATAGTAGGGAGTGTGGGCATAGGAGGCATGGAAGGCATGCTGGGAAGTGGAGGGATGGGTGGGGGTCCTGCATTAAGAGATGCCAGTGCTGTGGTGATTGTGGGAGCAGAACTGTAGCTGTTGGGGAAGCTGGGCACCACGCTGGCCAAGCTGGTTGCAGCCTTGTTATTTGGTGGCTCCTGAGATGAGCTTGCTGCCGTCACTGCAGTCGGGGTGTTACCAAAACCCTGATTTCCATGGCTACCGCTTCTCCCCCCTGCACCAGACTGTACTGTGGGTATAGGGGCAGCACTTGCTTGACGACTGGCATTTCCTGCTGTAGGTGCAGCAATCTCCACAGCCCCTGCCCCAGCCTCAAATCTGCGGCGACTGAGTTCAATCATATTCTGCATTTCTGTCTTACTGCTAAGCAACAGCGACACTTTGGAGCCCTTAATGGACCCACCTGTTCGCATCATGCCCAGCCGTGCGTCCTCATCGGTGGCGAAGACGATGAAAGCCTCACCATGTTCACCCCCCACGATGTGCACTCCCCCATCAGGAATGGTGAGGCCAGAGAAGAAGTGCCTGATGTCCATGGTGCCAGCCACTATGGGCAGACCCTGCAGTCTGATGACTACCGCCATACTGACTGCTAAACAACAGCCCTAAAACCTGGGGAGAAAGCAACACTACCATCAGATGAAGAGCAGAGAGAGGGTGACCAATCGTTTCCAGATTTTTTTTCTAGCAAACTTGGATAAGAGTCTCTTTTGCATAGCCAGCAGTGCTTACAATTTTAAGTGCTTCATAATAACAAGTTCTTAATCTTGCACTCCTTTTTGTCTTGCCATCTGGAAACCAAAGGTTTTTGGAAGGGATTTGGGGAATAGAGGTAAGAATTTTGAAAATTTGCACAAAACTGTCAAAAAAAGCTAAACTAAAACAGTCTCTCTGAACCACTTAATAAGTTTGCTAAACTTTCATTTTGATAATTAAGCAATCCTGCCCAACATATTTTGCTAGACCACAAAACAATCTTAGGCTTTAAACATAGCTTCAGTATTGAATAACTGAGAAGTGTTGAAAACAGTGCATAGCAAGAACAAAGAAATTGTGCTTACAGAACAGCAAGAATTTCAGGCAGGCTTAAAGACAGGGGAAAAAAACAATCCAGATAAAGGTGACGCTGTGATGATATGTGGTATATTCTCTCCTAAATTGTCATAAATTGCAAATATATAGCATTTAAAAATTCTGACTTTTTTTTACATGCCAAAAATGAGAGACTAATTTGCCATCTGTGATATCTTGTTGTCCTTCTAAACCATGCATGCACCTGGCCAGGTCAAATTCTAATCCTCAGTAAAGCTTATCTGGTTTGTAAAGAAGAGTAGCACAGCTTTTGTTTCATTCAACAAGCATTTTCAGGTATCAACATACCTTCAATGTAAATTGTGTGCACAAAAAGAAAACTTTTTCAGAAGAAGTTTCAGCAAAACAGTTCAGCTCAACCTAGAAATAAAATTTAACACAACTTGTTTTACTTTCAATACTAGATTACATAAAATAATCTGAAGTCCAGGGTTTCCGCCAGTGTTTGAGTATCAAGCATTAAGATGGTTGCATTTTCAGGTCTTGTTTATTTACTTTTTATTTAATTGTGAGCTAAAATTATGACTGTTAGTTAAACACTAACTACCATATCTTGTGCGCCTTCTGTTTCTGTTTTTAAACATTTTTTAACAAAAAAAAATTAAAAAGTGCAGCATTCACACCAAATGTGAAACAAAGTTTTGACAAAAGTTTATGCAAGTTCATGCTGGACAATGCAAATTAAGGCAAATCCACGTGTATTCATCTTTATCTCTATTCTCCCAGAGACTGGCGTCTTCTGACATCAACATTTAGAAAGTGAGGACTAGTTTAATGCTGGTGTTAGTGGGTTGAAGGAGCTGTATGGTCGAACGGGAAAAAAACTAAAAAGCTTGGAGAAAAGTGAGCAAATTTAAAGATGTTCTAGGGAAAATTTAGAAATGATTGCAGCACTGCAGTGATATTTCTCCTACTGGCCATTATGGCCAAACATTTGTGGATGTCCAAAAACTACTCAGCAAGTGTACTAGCGCTAGGCGAGACTTTTATTCATGCTTGGTGTGAACACTCTTAAAACAAATAAAACAAACATACAAAAGTAAAGTGGACTGAAGTAGCAAAATGTTTAATACCATTTCACCTTTAATTTTCAGCAAATATCTGTCCAATTATAGCTGCTAATTATAGCAGACAAAAATCATCCATCCCTGTATATGTACAAGGTTAACTGTAATTCAGTGCACTGTAGGGCTGTGCCATATCATATTGTCCATGAAAATACTGATATAACATTTTAAGTGACATAAAAAAGTCATTATCCAATATCACTGCTATAGCAATACTATGTTTTTATGAACCCTACCGAACCTATCTGAAAAGGTAGTTTATTTAACAGCCTCCAACAAATTATGAGGCTATATCCCCCCCTTAGTGCCCTCCTGCTGGTATAGCCTATCGTACTTGATCTTCATGTGTACCTAGTATTCATTACATTCGTTGAAAAGTGCCATGTTAATCCTTCCTCCTCCTTTTTCTGGCTTTAGTGGCCTTACTATATGTACCTAAGTTATGGCGGAAACCCAGTGAAGCCCATTTCCAAAGAGGGACTTTTTAATTTTTTTTACATATTTATTTTTTTAAAGATGAAACAGATGATGAAGTGTCATTCAACCCAGTTCGTCTAAGGTTTATCAAGGCCTTCAGTCTTTGCAGTGGTACTCTGGAGTATTGAGCCCTAATAAACTGGCTGCAACAATAAGGTTCATTAAGTTGTCTATCATGCAGTACAGCGATATTGCTTGTTTATTCAGCTGTGGAATCATTCGTGCAACAGTAATCCTTTATAAATCTCATGCAACTTCCAACTCACCAATGCAACTAAGCTGTGTGTATAGTTTCACTGTAACAGACAGAGGTTTTCTGCAGGATACTGAAACCTGGTGAAAAGGTCAAAGAAACAAGCATTCCTGTTTTTAAAAACATCATCAATGAATTCAGCTTTTCACAGAAAAGAATGGTACGTTGAGCCATTTGCAAGATGGTTTTGGCAGGATGTGCTTTATCAGTTTCAAGTATTTGCTATCACTCAGTTAAAAAAATGCTGAATATTGCACAAGTAGTATGTGGTGGAAGAGTTTAGCCCTACAACTAAAAGCTGGTCTTATCACGGAAAAGCACACGAAAATTGTTCTATAAGCTCAATGGACACTAAACCTGGGACTCTTTTCCAACAACAGATCATCATAATGAGACAGCAAAAACAAAAACTCCTGCCAGAAGCAAAGAAGAACTCCAGTCCAAAGTTCAACCTCATCATGATTAAGACTTGCGGTGCCCACAACAAATCACACTAAACTAAAACATTCAGGCTTCGTAAACCAACAACATGATGACCTCAGCTACAAAAAAATTTAATTATCAACAATTAGATAATAACAATATCTGTAAACAGTCAGCAATGCCCACCAAACGTCAAAGCAACAACCCAAAAGACCAACCGATCTGGCAAACAGGTCGAAAGCAACATCACAGTTTGACCAAGTCCAGCAGACATCCTTCAGCATCTGGCTTTAACAGAGCACAAGAAGCGGAACATACCAAACCAGCAAATATGCAACACATCGTCAGCAATTAACACAAATCATTGGGACAACTATTACAGAAATAACAACAGTAACTTATCAATTAAAGCAACATTTTCAACATTTTGTCAAAAGCAAATTTAGATATATGTAAACAAGAGCAACATAAGCATCACGTCAACCAGAGCAACATTAGCATCATATCAACCGAAGCAACATTAGCATTAAGTAAACCAAAGTAATATCAGCAACTGATTACCAGCACAGCACCAAAGACAGCAGCTGATCAGAGGAGAAAGTACAAAGCAATGAGGTGCAGAGGAACATGTTTGTATGCCAGGATGCTACCCACAACTCAACACACCCACCAAAATCAGTCTGGACATTAACATTAGCATTATCAGCATCAACAGCATACCCACTGCTTTTTTAAACTAGATTTTAAACAATTTCATTCAAGACATCCACTACCAACATCAACAGCAGCAAGAGGATAAAACACAGCAGAAGAGGAAACAGCAACAAACAAATACTGTCAAAGAATCGAGTAACCAGAAGCAAGTTTAAACATTCAGCTTGTATTAACACAACAGAGACACAGTGAAGCCGATAAATCACACAAAGAAAACCAGAAACTGATTTTTAAGAAACAAACTTCAGAATCGAAAGGAAAAGCACACTGTCTTAATTTGTTGGTTCAAAGCTGGAACGCATAACTGGCTGTCAAATCCATCAATCAAAGAGTGGAACTGAAGATGAAGAAAGTAAGACCATAACAAACCCAAATGGAAAGACATAATCTACCAAAGAACAAGAATGAGGGACTCTCCATTACACACATTCAGCATGTAGATCAAGTCTCAGATGGGACAATGAGACTGCCTCTGGGATGAAGCCCAGAGCACACCTGAGCCCTCCTCCTTTTTCAGAAATGTCTGATAAAGAAAAATCTCTGGCTATACTAGCACAGAGCTCCACTGGCCTGCACAATGCACACTGTAAGCCAACAGAACAAAACCACTAATACTGGGGAAACTGTGATAAATATTCCTGTTTGCTGTGTTCAGCATCCAACTGACCAACTGGGGAGTCATTCACAAACTCAACTAAAGCCCCTTTCAGACATGCACCTTGTGATGTGAATGTTTAGAAGCACTGATATACAAGTCTCATGTTTGATTAATAGTGTACATGAAAGGCCATACGGAGGGATGCACCAATATATTTGGCCAAATTGACTCATTAATCTTACATACTGCTGTGCTAGGATTAGTCATGATCGTCATATATTCAAAATGTCACAAATTATACATTATTAATAAAAAAATATTTTTCCTTGTTATTACAATTGTCTGTTATATTTTAACATGCAACTCTGCTCCTCACTTATTTCCCAAGAAGGCGTCACAGCAGATAATTTGGCAGAGATTTACACCGAATACCCATCCTGACAAAACTCTCCCTTTTATCCAGGCTCGGGACCAAAACTATGTTTGTGTCTCTTCCCAGTCTGAGACACTTAAATAAAAATGTTAGCTACTACAACTTGGAGTGGAAAAAAAAAAAAAAACTTTCAGGTAAAGTTGGCAAAGCAAAACTGCCTGCAGAGATCTGAGACTTAAGTAGTTTTCCTTATTGAATGCTATTTCTGACTGAAGTTTTCATCCCTGTTGATGACCTATTTGCAAATAAGATGATTTACCAGTTGCTGTGGTGTCACATTGGTTAAAGAAAGTGTGAAACAGTGCTGTCACAACTGTCCACAATTCATTATAATGCATAGAGAACCAAACCATTCCAATGCGTTTACTTATGTTTTCTAATAAATACTTCTAAAAAATACTTTTCTATAATTTAAAAATTATAAAAACAATGCAAATAAACAAAAACATTGGTGCATCCCTAGTAATGTGTGAAAAAGACAACTTTAGAGTCAGTCTTACACTTTAAGCTTTTCTTTATGTTGACAACCTAAATTTTGACTATGCACTTACCTGTAGGAATTACATAAAAACAACAGGCGCATCATCGTCATAAATTCAGGCTATACAGAAATATGTAGCAAAGGCCTATGTTGCATATATTAAATCATGATATTTATGCTACAGTGTCTCTGCATGTTTTGCATATTTTAGAGGCTCTCTCTCGGTTCTATCATGACTGAATTAAATCATGATGATCACTGGGGAGAGCTGGGATTGCATATTTCGTGTCTGAAAAGGGCTGATGTTCATAAACCAATACCACAAATCCGTTAACAGCTATCAGAAACGTCCCCACATGGTCTCCATGACTACTCAGCCTCATTTCGAACAACATCCTCTCTGACAACATCGCGGCTCAACGCTTAACGTCATTACCCAAAGCCGGGGTTTACTGGTTTCTAATGGGCAGTGACGGACGGCGTTGTATCGTAGCAAAAATCGTTCAATCCTCCATGCCCATCACTCCAATCAATAAATACACTACAAGAACACGAACTGACGCTCAGTGAAAAATGTACATACCTGCTAGCAGCTACGGTTAAGACACCGTTTTACACAAAGCCTGCTTACACTTTTTCTTATGCTAACAGTCATTACGCTTAACAAGCATTCAGAGTCTACGTGGAGTTTATACAGTCGTAGCTAACTATCAAATTCTCAACAGATAAGAGTGAATGTAGCTTATACAGCTTAGCTTCCTAGCAGGCTAATGCTCATTAGCGACCTAGCTGAATGGGGTGGTTGCTTTGTATGTGTGCGTGTGTCTGTGTGTGAAGTGCAGCGGAACAACGAGCAGGCTGCGTGCTTTTATCGGCTCCCGCTGTGATTTCGTCTTTTAGCGAGCAGCCGCGGATGTGTTCTTACCGAGAAATTTGTCAACAAACACACTGAGGTTTAACTCATGAACGCGGGTCTTTTCTTCTCCCTCTGCAAGCTGCTGCTACGACTGCACGAAATGTCGGCGCAAACACCGCGATGACAGTCGTGATGACGTGAGAACACGCAGCTGGCGAAATCCTGATTGAGCGACATCGCCACCTGTCGACTGGGGGAATTAAGTAGTTTAGTAGACCTTTCCTTATCTATTCCACTGCACCTTTAATCACTCTTCTTTAAACTTTAGTTGTTTTTGTAGATTATAAAATTACGAATATTTTATAAAATAATACACAATTATTATATTATTATATACATTTTTTGCTAGGGTAAAAACAGGGGTTGTACAGTTCTAGCAAATGTGAAAGTTATTATTTGGTAAGACTATCTTTATTTTTCAGCCTCTTAGGAAAGCTTTTTTAGAATTTCAAAGCTCTTCTTTGAATGTTGTCTGTCTTGTGTTTCATTATCAATGAAGATGATCACACACTGCTTAAATAACGTTGAGATCTGGACTCTGAGGCCAGTCCATGACTGATAGTATTCCATTTTGTTTTTCTATTCAGGTATGCCATTATTGCACAGACAGTGTGTTTGGGATCAGTGTCATGCTGAAAAACTAAGCTGTTGCCATTCCGAAGCTTTCCAGATGGTATATTTCTGTGTTTACTGGAAGCAAAATGGGAAGACATGAGTGGTGCAAGACTTTTGCACAGATTATACATACATACAAGGGCCTAAGATGTAACTGTACCATGTTTGGTTGCTAAACTCCTGATTGCATAAGAGTCTGTGGACAGACAGATTTGGAGTTTTACAGTCACAGATGTTTATTTTGTTTAATTGAAATTTTATCTGCTTTAAAAAAGGCCATTTCTGAACTCCAGGGCAAATAAAATCCATCTTATTTTATCTTATAATGGAATGGTCAAACTACCTCAGGTTGAACTCTCTGCAACCCGTGGAGCAATGTGAAAAACACATTCAGACATCATCAAAACTGTTTTGAGAATGTGAGTTGTAAAAACAATAAACACAAATAAAATACATCAAAAGTTGATGTCATTTCCAGAAGCAGCAATTTTATTGGATACTAATGTGCAATGACGAGTAACAGCAGATTACAGTAGATGCAGGAGACGAGTAAATATATCAAAAAGAGGCTCCGGCTACATCCAAGAACACAATACAAGAATCCCCCCAGACAGTGTAGTCTTAGAGACCCACATTTTTTAACCAATTGTTTATTTTTGTTTCGATTTTCACAGTCATCTTGTATTTCCTGACATAAGCCACGGACACGTGTGACAGAAGTCTGACTTTAAAAATCGGGGCTGCAGACTTGTAGAGTGTTCCTGACTAACAGAACAATGAAACTGCTGCTGCTAACACTGTCTCGTTGGATATTTCACTGAGAACTGCTGATCATACGCCAACATGCTACCACTGAATGAATAATAAACGCTGATGTGGGATGGTAAGACAAGAGCATGAGACACAGAGGGCAGTTTATAACCTGTGAACAATGCTGGAGAGATAAGCCTGTGAATCTCTAGTGAAAAGGTCTGACTCAAATAAATACTGGGTGAATCATCACATCCTGCTGCCTTCAGTTGCTCTTTCCAGCTTTGCTGAAGCAACACAGCTTTGTTCCGATTCTTTCATCACTTAGATTGTTGCTCGTGTTTTATTTTTTCCTAATTTATGTGGCTATCTTTGGGTTTAATGTGAGTGTGACGGTATCACAAAGTTCGGTCACATTTAGCAAGAGTAAAAGGTAACTGTGTTGGTCACACGTATATTCGTGCTTCTCCACAGCAGGTTAATTCTCAAGATAATATCAAAACTTGTCATCAATTGGTCAGTTGGATCGCTGGATATAAGATCCTTTTAAGTTTAAAATAAAACCTGGAGAAAGATG
Organism: Oreochromis niloticus; assembly: GCF_001858045.2. NCBI lineage: Eukaryota > Metazoa > Chordata > Actinopteri > Cichliformes > Cichlidae > Oreochromis > Oreochromis niloticus. The sequence goes on from NC_031970.2 coordinate 12,146,071, forward strand.
CATGTTGATCACTGAACTCACTGCCTGTTCAAACACCAATGGATGTTTGAACAACTGCTCGACTCAGTAAATTATAAATTATTTTGTTCTAGTTGAGTGAATGTCTGATTGGGTCTTTCTGCATAGCTCTTTGGCTCTGGTGACAGGGTGATTACTGGAATTCAAAGAATGAAAGGGCTACGGAAACACACTTGCCATAAGCCCCAGCATACCGATTGCTTAAAAGACTTTTCAGGTTTTCAATACTCAGTTTCACTCCAGTTTGAAGTCTTTTACACTACATTACTGAGATATATTTGACAGATGACCATTTCCCACAGACACGCTCACAAGTGCATTAGTGAAACAAGTGTTACTAAGCTGTCTGTTAACCAGCTTCATGATACCAGTCATCAAGATGTTAGATTAAGTGAAGTCAGATCACCTAAAGAGTCAGATTAAAAGCACCTCTGTGCCATTTACTACATGTCTGTCACCCCGTGCAAGACCAGTTTTAGACAAATCTTGGTCAAAGATACCCGATGCATATCAAATTGTGCGATGGATGCATAGTTCATTACATTGCAGCAATGTTTTTACAAAAAAATAATAAGGACAGAGACATATGAGTAAGACCATTATATTGGTTTGTGTGTGTGTGCCCGCAAATTTGCCTTCCCCTAACCCTTATTAAAAAATATGACATGTTAGACCGGTTTATCCTTTATTATTGTATTCTGAACTGCTTTGTTTGAGTAGCCCTGCTGTGAAAACATGGTCCTGGATGTCTGTCTCAAATTTTTCGCGGGCAGTCTTTGGTCATCAAAGCCCCAAATCAGCCACTGATCGACATGTCGCACAATCAGTACCATATTTTGTTTGAGACAACCAAAGAGGATGTATTTCTCACAAATGTCATCTTAGATCTCAGAGCGTGCCACAGCCTCTGAAAACGTTTCATCTGAGATAAAGAAGCAACCTTCTGGGCAACAGAAGAAAAAGAAGAGATTGCTGTGCGTTGGTCAACTGTCTGAGCAACATCTCCTGAGAGAGCAACTGGAGGAGCTTCTACAGAGACACTGAGCTACAGCTACAGACAGACTTCAAGTCCGACAGGGAGTTTGTGCGTGTTTGTTTACAGGAAGAAAAAGCTGGTCTGTCCCCTCAGTCTTTTGGGAAACATCATGTCGAAGTGGACAAGAAGGGGGAGGAGTCTAATGCTGCGTCCACTTGATGCTCTTCAGGTCGATGCCTTCCTGAATCATCTCCCACAGAGGACTGACAGACGGGAAGAGAGGCAAAGAGGCAGGTTATTGAAAACAAGGTTGTCGTTCAAAATTTTGTATCAATTTTATGAATGTAAAGTAAAATCAGCGTCTGCACGATAGTGACTGAGTGCCGAGTTTACCTCATCTCTCTGAGTCTGCGGACCTGCTCGATGCATTTCTCTGCTGTGTAGTCAACCTCTTCTTCAGTGGTGAACCTGCCAATACCAAACCTGACACAGACACAAACACAGACATTTAAATCTGAAACTACAGAACAGAAAGGCTGTAGGTAACCATTTCCTGGTTATCCAAGTTTATAAACAGCTTTATTTTCTGTGGATTTAATCACTTTGATTGCTAAGTCTGATCAATGTGAAGAAAAGAGTTAGGAAGCACAAGGAAGATCATTATTAAACTTCTGGGAAGTTGCAGTTTTCATCATAATCCAGGTTACAGGCAGTATTGTTACCTGATGGAAGAGTGAGCCAGATCTTCATCTGCTCCAATAGCTCTGAGGACGTATGATGGCTCCAGAGATGCTGAAGTACATGCACTGCACACACAGACACAAATATTCAGTCATCTTTAGAGACTTCATGCACATTAATACGAGGCTTTTGAACTGTATATTAAGCATATAACTGTACTCTCAATGCTGGTGTTGAAATTGACATTTATGTTACATTTATAAATGTCCTATTAAATGGATTTCAAATATTTCAACAAACCCTTTTAACTGAACCCAAATTTTGCATAGCCTAGTCTGCTAAACCTCTACTTAGTGTTTTTGACTTGGGAAAAGTGTTTTTGTGAATTTGAGCAGAAGATAGGGAACGAAAAGTGGGCAGTGGAGGTGCTCAAGGCATTCAGTACTTTGTGTGAGAGGAGAATGATTTAATTTCAATTCCAGATTTAAAAAGTAGCCAACAAAGAGAAGCTAATGTAAGAATCCTACCATGACCACACAGCTGGAGGTGGGAGGACACTTGATTCATAAATGGTACACAAATCGGTCAGCACTTCCATCCTCTCAAAACCATGCCGCCTTTTCTAACTTTTTCATGCAGTGGGTAAAGTTACACTCTAAAGTTGCACAAACATGCGTGAAAAAAAGTTTGTATCTGACCTCCCTGAGGACAGAGCAACATCCTTCAGTGCCATCAGCAGACTCTCTCCCTCCACATAGGCAAAAGAAAGGTTGATACAGCCTGAAAACACCCAGACACACAAACACAATCCAAGGTGTTAGTCCAACTTCCAACAAAAACACTTCAAAAACATTAACTTCAAAAATTTTCACTGACTTGTAAATCAATTTCGGTTTAAACTCTAGCCTGCAGCAGCAGCGAGTTTCATTTCTACATGGAATTTATTAGCGTATTATAAAACCAGCTTAGTTACAAGGAGCACTTTAACACTTTACAGTTCAAGAGTTGGTTTCGAGGTTCAGTTTAGAATTAGGTTTAGGCTAACGTTAGGGTAAACTGATAAGAAATGTGTTACGCTAATAAATGTCCTCATAAAGACTGCTAAACAAACATTAATGTGTTTACCAGGGTAACGTTGTTCTGGATCTCCATTCATGATGACATCAGGAATCTCAGACATGATCTTCTGGACCAGACGATTAGCCAGCATGGACACCCGCTGATGATCATACTAAACAAACAAACATGCACTAATCCCCCTGAAATTTAGCATCATCTGCGAAGTTTTTTTTGGGATGTTTGACTTTGGTTATTTTACCTCCATCTCCTTCTGGGCGACGCTACAGGCGGCTCCCAGTCCAACAGCCAGAGGGGTGGGGACAGTGCCAGAGCGCAGCCCCCTCTCCTGCCCGCCGCCATTCTGTATTGGCTCCAAACGCACCCTTGGCCTGCGACGCACGTACAACGCACCCACACCTGGACACACACACGTAGTATTTTTGTTTTTACAGCAATTTATGTGTATCTTTTTAAACATAATCAATCTCCAACTTTGTCAGCTGATTGAAAAAATTAACAGGGAAACTCAGCTGATTAAAAACTAATTTATATTTAATACCAGTGTAATCAAAGATTTTAAATAAAAAACAAAACAAAAAGAAACCTCTCTTTGAAAAAGGAATAAATATAAACAACCTACACGCTTATAAATACATACTTATTTATATTATTTTTTGCCATCTTTCCTGCTTGATATTTCACCTTTGTGTGTATTTTGTTTAATTTTTAAAACCAAAAAACATATTTCTGTGGAAAATGTAGCCCTTTCTAGTTTTATACAATTTACATAAAAATGGAAATGGGCACTGAGAAATGAGCTCAAAAACTATCTCACCGGCCTATCGATTGGTTAGAGTTATGCCACCTACTGATACTGCTATTAAAGCTGACCTTTGGGTCCGTAAATCTTGTGACCACTGATGGACATCAGATCGATCTTCCAGTCAGAGATGCTGATGGGAATCTTCCCAACGGCCTGAGCAGCATCAGTGTGGAAGAAGACTCCTTTTGAGCGACAAATCTGACCTGTAGATAGAAAGAGTTCAAGCTCATTACTCTGATCAGAGCTCTCAGTTGGGCTCTACATAAAGCGAATAGTCTGATTTATTCAGTAAAACTGACAAAACTATTTAGATTCTGATACTATGAGTGCGTGATTGTAAGCATTTCATGTGTGTTTCATTTGCTATGCTTACCAATCTCCTTGATGGGCTGCTTGACTCCGATCTCGTTGTTGACGGTCATCACCGACACCAAAGAGGTGTCAGTACGGATGGAGGCCTCCAACAACTGAATACACAAACAAACATGTAGTCAGACTCACTGTAAGGAGCAGACATAGGACACAATAACTCATGAATTCTGTAACGCTACAAATGGAGGTCAAACAATAAATACAGGCTTCACTGCCCAGAGGTATTGTAAAGATAGCTGCCAGTTTTTAATGTGTTCACACAGACAATATTCTGATTGTTGCCTCCGTGATCTCTCTTTTTATCGCTGCATGTTTACCTCTAGGTCCAGCAGGCCGTTCTTCTGGACCGGCAGGTAAGTAACATCGAATCCTTCGGACTCCAGAATCCGACACGAGTCTAGGACGCACTTATGTTCGGTCTGAGTGGTGATCACATGACGTTTTTTGGCCTTGTAGAACCGGGCTACACCCTACAGGAGAGAAAACACTGGGTTAGAGGGGGAAAAAAAAGTTGTAAGATTTTCTCTGATTCTAGCACTTTCTGGAGTTGTGAATCCAGTTTGTGGCTACTGCTCGTTTCTTTTTAGCATTAATTCAATGACCTCATTTATAATTCCAGTAAATCAGAATCGACAGCAGCATGACTTTAATTTGCTTCCTCTATTCTTGCTGTTATTACTTGTTCTTTGCTACACATGGTGTCTTTGGTAAGGCAATCCAAGTGGACTGAAGTGAAGCAGTTTGTTTCAGTGAAACAGTGAAAACAGATGATACTTTTTCCTGTCAGCTGACTTATTTGCCTAATGTGCACAGTAAAGTTCTTTTAATTAAATGTTCTCAACGTGATTGACAAATTCCATTTTTATCACAAGTTTTTGCATTTTAATATTGTACAGTTTGATTCAGAAGAAGGATCCAAATCATTAACAATACAAAGAGTTTTGTTAATGACAGCTTTGTTTTAAGGAGTTTTATTAATCAGTTCACATTCTAAGTTTGCTCTAACTGTTTTATGTGTTTTCATGGTTTTGTTCATATCTTCTTTTTTATTTCTCATGTAGTTTATCACTTTGTTTTTTACAGTGTTCTTATTTTGTAAGAGTTGTATTTTTAATCTGTTGTCCGCATTTTATATTTTTGATCAGTTTTCACCAAAACAAAACCTGTGCGTGTTTGTGTGAGAGAAAGTGATTAAGGTCAAGAGAGTAGGACCTTGATAGCCATGTTGTTGGACTCTGTGGCTCCGCTGGTGAAGACGATCTCCCTGGGATCGGCTCCAATCAGATCAGCCACCTGCTGCTCAGAGAGCAAGAAAAAACCCCAAAAAACCTCACCAAACAGATTCACTCACATGTTTCTAATCTGATTTTTCCATAATAGATCTGGCCCACTTTTATGAGTTCATCAATAAGCCTTGGCCGCTCACGACCGTGTTGCTGGTTCATCACCGTTCCTTCCTTGTACCACTTCTGAAAGATACTGATGACTGGGAACACCTCACAAGAGTTGCAGTTCTGGTGATGCTCTAACTCAGCCCCAGTGGCCATCACAATTTGGCCATTGAGAAATTTGCTCAAATTCTTATGCGTGGCCATTTTTCCTGATTTAACCCATAAACTTTGAGGACAAAATGCTCACTTGCTCCCTAATATATTCCATTCACTAACAGCTGCCATGATGAAGACAAACTTCACCTGTCAGTGGACATAATACCTGTTCAGTGTGTGTGTGTGTGTGTGTGTGTGCGCATGCATATATACATACAGTCAGTCAGTGACTCTCAGTGAAATCTGAATTCAAACATTCAGCATCAGCGCTCCATTTTGGTGTGTTCACTAGCTTGCATGAGGCCTACGTCTCTTTGCATACCACAGCTACAACTGAGCAAGCCAAAGTGATATATGGACCAGATTTAAACTAGCCAAGGGCCATATCTGGGCTGTGCTTATTTACACTTTTCTAAAGATGGAGCAGCTCTCTACCTTCCTAGCGGTCTCCATGGCAGATTCACTCTCCCAGCCGTAGGCATGCGTTCTGGAGTGAGGGTTACCGTAGTAATTCACCTGGTATGGCAACATGGCATCCAGCACCCGGGGATCCTAAAGACACACACAAACATATGAAACTCTAAGTACAACCAGCTTTATGTCCAACTCTCTCTGACATCAGCTGTAGAAGCCTGTAAAAGTGAGAAAACGCTTAGTAAGAGTTACCATGGGAGTGGTTGCCTGGAAGTCCATGTAGAGGGGGCGAAGCTCATCCTGTTCATGTTTCTTGATCAACTCTGCAGCATAAAGTACAGTATATTTAAGACATTTAAAGCCATTTTTAAGACCACATTAAATTTATTAATGTAAAAAAAAAAAAAAAACAGCATTTAAATTGTGAAATCAATGGGAAAACTGTTAAGACAATATGGCCTTGAATTATTTTTTATTCACCTTGACCTAGGTAACTGGCAGTAAATTGATAAATGGATTAGCTAAACACTAAAAAAATGTTTAATGTTTAAATGTTTATTTAGAAGTTCATAAATCAGTAAAGTCACAAGCTGTTCATTACATTTAAAAGTCAATGTGATTTTTCCACTTTTTAAAAAAAACTAAACAAGGAAACTCAATTCAGTGTTTTATGAGACTTAAAGATCTGCCTGAAAAGAGCATTTTACTAAGTGTTTAATCAGATCTGGAATAACATACTGGGTCATAAATCTGTACCAGGCAGGAGGTCATCAATTAGTTAAATTCATCATCAATTGTGCCTTTACAGCCAAACAAAAATTAAAAACTCAGATAAAAATTTTTTTTAAAACCCTGACTCAGTGTCAAGGCATATTTGTATGGAATATGTAATAGTAGCATTTTGCTTTGTGCTTATTTTATATTTAAAATAAAGAACGTGGGACTGGTCTTTATTCTGCCTCATTTAATAAGTAGAACAACAATCTTCCCATTAGTCTTATGAATTAACTAATGAACTAATGACCACAAATGAATAGATTAATTAATTTTCACTTCTCTAGACTGACTCATCTGTGTGGAGACAATGAGCACAAATTTCGGCCTGACTCCATATTTTTAACGCATTTTTGTATAAAATACATTAAAAAAATGTTGTCAATCTGGCAATGAAGTCAAGAGTAACGTGCCAGATTTTAACATTATAAAAATGGAGAGTGAGACAGAGAATATCAGAACATAAATTAAAATCTTTTTTAAACAGTTATTTAACAAGATTGCTTCATCTTGTGCCAGTCAGCTAGTTCTCGTGAACTTCCCGTTTTTTAGTGTTTTAATTTAGTATGTTTTAGGTTTTCCTGACCTCACAGGCATTTTAAAGTGGTCAGTTAACCTGACAGTTTACAGATGCTGTGAAGTTTCCTGCCTCCTTACTAAACTGCGTCACTTTGGGATTAGCTTCGTGCTAGTTGGTCTTGGGGGGATAAGCTACCCAGTTTGCTCCGGGCTGTTGTTACCTTTCTGCGGGGAGCTAGCGGCCGTCCGCTCGGAGCTCAGCCGGAGAGGAAGCCACGCGGTTGGCCTCAGCAGCCGGGAGGACACGGTCCTACCCGAGGCAAGCATCTTGTCAGTGGACTGGCTTAACTGGAAAGCCGCTGACCTCCGTCAAAAACAGCACGCTGTTCGTAATATGAACACCAGCAAAACAGAAAACTTGGCACAGACCAGTTTAACCCACTGGTTCCTCGACAAGAAAATTAAAAAAATATATCACTACTTAAACATGAGGTTAAATTTGAGTGAAGTTCGGTGATGTTGCCGCCTGTCTGTTACGTCCAGGTATAAACACAAACGTCAAGATGAATACGTAACACGAACACTTCCGTGTGAGACTTTCAAATTAAAAGCTTTTCACAACCATCGCATTGATAACCATTGCTTTTGTTCATATAAAATGGATTATTTTCTGAAAAAATAAATAATATGCACATATATTTGGATACTTATCAGTCGGATTGATAGCTATTTTTGTCCTCTGATTGTCAAGGGGAGAGAAAAAAAACAACAACAGATAAATAAATGCAAGTAACAATGTAAAAACAATATCATAGAATTGGACTAGGGTCACCAGTAATGATGTCTTGGACTTTACAGGGTAAAAACTTCAGGTTTCTGTTAATTAATTTAAGTAAGATAATGGAAGATGTTCTTTATCACAAAAACTTGGGAGTCCTGGTGTTATAGCAGCCAAAACAAATTATGCAATACATTTAAAAAATCCCATTATTTTAACTTTAAGCTTCCGCCTCTTTACAGTGTCTTCACTCGGTTACTTTGATAGCTTGACGCAGCTCGATGTCGATGCTGTTTCATGGTTGCACAAGAAACGGAAATAGGAGGCGGGAGTTCCTGTGAACATTCGCCACTCTGATTCGTTAATTTTCTGTGTTTTGGTACCGCTTCTGCTTTCTGGTTGGCTAAAGCAACGAGTTTGTGCAATGTGGTTTCAGTATGTTTCAGCATCTTATGAGTACACTACTTTTAAATAATCTATTTTTGCTTCAGTAAAATTTTGGGGGAAAGTGTTGTACTGTATAACTATTTGTGTATATTTCAGGAGTAAGACTTTATGCTTAACAGTGTAAAAGTACAAAGACAAGAACAATCTTGCTAGCAGTGGTTCGCACTGTTTCCTCACAGCATAGAAGGTCCTGAGTTCACTTCCACCATCAGGAGTTTTTACATCTTCTCCCCTGTTTGCGTTGGTTCTCTCGGGCTTCTTCCTACAGTCCGAAGACGTTGGGTGAGGTTAATTGGTGATTCCAAAATTGCCCATAGGTGAATGTGAGTGCGAATCGTTTTCTGTCTCTATGTTTTAGCCCTGCGACAGACTGGCGACCTGTCCAGGGTGTACCCCGCCTCTCGCCCTAAGACAGCTGGGATAGACTCCAGCGACCTCGAAGAGAATGGATGGATAATGCAATATTTAAATTCAGACCCAAACTCCATACCAGCTGGTGGCGCTTTTTTGATGTTCGCCCAATACAGAAGAAGAAAAGGTAGAAGCGGAAGAGAAGCCGAATGTAGCTCATTAGCTACCTAGCTAGGTCACTTTTAAAAACTCTATTTATATATTATTTTTAAAAACACCGGAGATGGAAGATTAAACCTTTTGAGCGGTGGATCTCGCTTTGAGGTGAGTTTGAGGTTTCTGCTCGTAATGTGAAAGCTCGCAGAGACGAGCTAATCTGTCAGTATGCTGCTGTTGGCAGGACGGTAAAAACGTTTTGGGGTTTTGTTTTTATTCGTATCAAATAATATAATGGGTTTATGCTTCTGTCAAATTAACGAATAAATTAGGTAGTGTTATATTTAACATTTACATGCGTTTTCTGGTCGTAGCAGCTGCACTGATCGTAGTTATTAAAGATGAAGAGGAGAGAAAACTAGTTTCCTGAACGTTAGACGCCAACATGAGCGTCAATGCCTACTTGTTATTTACAACGACGAGTAAAAAGCAGAACTAAACACTGTGGGGATTTAACTCCCGAGTCTGAGTCTGATATCACGTTCGCATTGAAACTGAATTTGTATTGGAATATGTAATAGTAGCTTATCGTTCTTGTTTTCGTATAGATATTATTATGGAACATAAGTAAGTGAGAAATATTTATCAGTTTACCTACACTGGACAGTCTGTGTGGAGACAGGGTCCACTAATTTTACCTTGATCCCCATATTTTGCAGCGTACCGTGCTGTGATTTCCCCCTCCCTGATTTTTTTTTTTCCTTTTTGATGTGTGTATGTGTTTTACTTTATTTTTAAATTTGTTACATAAATTTTAATATTAAAAAAATGAAACCCAAGTCAATAAAACATGCAGTTTTTAAATGATGGTTTAATTTACAAACTGAAAAAAGCTACACAAACCTGCTCGACCCTGTGTGAAAAAGTAATTGGCCCTAAAGCTGATTGGTTTTGCCATTCTTGGCAGCAAGAGCTGCAGTCAAGCATTTGTGATGACTGGCAATGAGTGTTTCACATCACTGTGGCCCACCCTTATTGACAGAATTGTTTTAATTCTGGATTTTTAAGCACAAAAAGCCTTTTTAAGGTCATGCCAAAACATTTTAATCGGATTTAAGCCTGGACTTTGCCTAGGATACTTCAAAACCTTTATATTGTTTTTTGTTTTGTTTCTTTGAGCCATTTGGTGGCATGCTTCTAATTATCGTCCTGCTCCACAAGTGCAAGTCTCGGATTCCAGCTTTGATACTGTGGCTATCTGGTAATGTTTCTGTTATAATGTTACTTTCTGGATGCTTGTTTTATGTATGTGGGGTGCATCGTATGCAAGCCATTGCTTTGGCCTGCACCCTTTCTTTTGGAAAGAACCACTTGTTTCATTATGATCAGATAGCAATAAACAAACAAACAAATACATAGGTTCTCTTCACTATTTACTTATTTAGATGTTCGAAACCAAGCTCAAGTACATAACTGATCTGTGAACAGGACTTTAGAGATCATATACCCTTCATTTGAAATGAAGGGTAAAAGAAGTACTTGTCCCTGTGGGGTTTTTAATTCTTGCTGTCAGAAAAAAGAAGTTCTAAAATTATACATGCAGCATTCTTAACGGGCATTTTTGGAGTGCTGCATATGTAAATGTTGCCACCAACCTCATGTTATCAGAACAGGGCTGTTTTGCAAAGTTATCTGTAACTGATGCCAAAGTCCATGTAGAACTGACACAAGAGAATATGGCCCACAGATGATCTCAACCTAGCTTCTTAAAAATTAATAAAAGCTGTGGCTTGGTCAGAGTGTGTGCATTTTTATGTGAAAGGAGGTGCATCCCCATTTTCTTTAAGTTTATTAATAAATGCTACTCTATAGTAGTTTTTGGCTCTAATTAACAGAGCAGGTATCAGACATCTCTTCATTGAGTTTTTCATCTGCTGGAAGGATTCTAGCTCTCCTATCTTGGGCTGCAGCTGGTTGTCCTTGTTCTCCTCTGCAGCTTTGGTGATGTCAGCATAGCGACACATCAACCAGTTCTCCACATGCTGCAGATTACTGTTAGCATGAGCCTCCAGTTTGCAGCAGATCTCCAATGCAGAACAAGAACTGCTGTCTAAGCATTGTAGTTGGACTCCGTTGAAGCCCAGATTGAGATCCCGGGACTCTAATTTTTGCCCTAAGCAATTGCACAGAGTACAAGATGAGACTTGTACTGGACCTTTTGAGAGTCCTGCAGAGCTGATCTAATAAGTCAAATAATAATTTGCAACTGTGCATGAAGATAATAAATCCGCCGTATTAATCTCACAAATCAAGATGGTAGTAGGGATGATATTGTAATATATGTTTTAGTTATGAAAGCCAGAAATTCATTTGAAAGGTTTGTGACAGTGTCTGGAAGAACAAACTTGTTTGTGTGAGTGGCCAAGAGGGCAATGGAGGAAACTTTCAACCACATTCAGATTAAACATAGAAGTATTTCCACATTATCTGCACCTTCAGTGATGGTAACTTGCTAGTGCTGAAAGCTGTGACATGTCAGCTGACCCCTTGGTTGATTTCACAGGTGACGCCATGCTCCAAGAGCCTTTAGCAACTGAAAATCGACACGTTTGACTAAGAAGCTGTCGCCACTGCCGCCATCATGGGGACAACGATGAGCGAGCCGTGTATTTATGATAAACTGTCCGAGAGCATCGACATCCTCCGTCAGTCGGGTTACCGCTATGGAATGTCGGAGAGGGAGATCGAGAGGTTCATCAAGCAGGTCCTGGAGACCAACGAGCCCAGAAGAGAGCCCCCACAGTTCCCCATCCTGAGAGCCACCATCAAGGTCCACATATAAATGATTACATTGCTGAAACAGATTAATACTTAAGACCTTTGATACATAGAGAGGCTTAGTTTTAAGTGTTGATAATTAGTTTGAAAGACTGTTTTAAGATAGATTTAAAGTATCAAAATCCAATAAGTTTACTTTATAGAAGACACAGCTCTTTGTCTTGCTCTTAAATATGTTTACACAGACTGTTATTCATGTGCTGTCCTGATAAAGGAGACATTTGTCTGAGTTGCAAAGTCTTTGTGTTGTCTCTTCAGTTTGTGGTGGCTGTTGGCTTCCTGCTGGTGGTGGTGCTGGCCTTCACCTACCCCCAGAATGCCCCCCAGCTGGGACTGGTCAATCTGGGCTACTATAACTGGTCGTCCCCTCTCAGCCACGTCCGCCTGCTCTCCCTACCCATCGCCAAGAAGTACAACCTGCAAGGTGTGAATTGTTTCAGTTTTTGTTCTCTCGCACACATGCGTACACAAACAAAATCCAACGTTTCCTACTAACGAGAAAGTCCTTATTACCCTAGAATTGCACGATTCATTTCAGCACCTCAATCCAGAAGATATTTGACATTTCAGTTTAAATAAAATTTGATGTTTGTGTGCAGCAGCAAACATGACTGTTCCGTAAACTTGTTCTCCATTTGAGAGAAAAACGAAACCAAAAAGGAGAAACATGCTTTTTTTTTTTTTGCATCTCTGCTTAGAGGTAGACCTGTGTTTATGCATGCTGTTACTTGCAGGGACACTTAATAAAACTCTTTCATCATTATAACATCTTTGACTTGAGTTCCTACCTGTAAGCTGTATGCATAAACTGTACGGGGCAGTGCACCGACAGTGCTATCTGCTAATCACTGCTAAGTAACAAACAAACTAAAATAAACATACGAGAATTTTAGGACAGTAAAATAATCCCAGTAAAAATGTCCCTAAAGGCGCCACAAGCATGAACCACTTCAGTGACTCGAGTTAGTGGAGATGACATCTGTCAGACTATAGGTCTTTAAAAGAAATCCAAACAGGTGACTTATTTAAAGAAAAAAAAAAATCAACCCATACAGTTAGATCTGTCATGAATGAAGCTATCCTTAGAGCCCAAAGCTTGTTTGTTTGTTTCAGACCAGCCTGTAAATATGCATTTCTTAAGTGTTTATTTGTGTGCTGCAGGTTTCCATGAGTGGTGGAGCGCCGGCGCTCTCAGGCAAAATCTTGTCAACTGTTCAGGCTGTGCGGAGATTTCCTCAGTGTTGGAAGTCCCTGAGAGCCTCAGAGGGACGGTCACTCTGCGACGAGGGCCTCAGCTTGTCCTGCTGAAGGTCAGAGGTCAACGCAGTCACGGTGGCCATCTAAAGAGCCTAGTGTCATATTCCTGATAGAGAACTTGTTTAAAATGTCTGTAAACACCGCTGTGTGCCATTTAAAGGATTTAACTTGTTTAATTTTTGGCTCTGTTATTAGCGTAGCCTCTGTCTTTGTGAAATGTGCACGTGAGCATTTTTCTTTCCAAAGAATGTATTTATTTATTTATTTATTACTACAAACACTTCAAAAACCTAAGAGCATCATGATAACTGCATCTACTGTGCTGAACAAATGACACATGCATATTGTGGGAGCTGCTCAAACACATCTCAAGAGATAAAGAATGTGTGTAAGACACTTGTCACACTAGGAAAAAGTCAACAGCAGTCCTGTAAAATCACTTCTCCTGCAAACAGTTGAGAGTTCATCTTCAGTTTGAATTAAAAAAAACAAAAAAACAGTTTGTTCATCTTTATTTCCGTTTGTCCATGCTGCTCTCTCTAGGGCGGGGAGTCCCTCAGCGTCCAGCGGCAGCAGCTCGAGGAGCTCTACCTGGCTCATTCGGGCTCCATGTCCATTCTGCTGGAGGAGGACGACGGTCTGCACAACCACAACGTCGGCCTCCCTCAGGGACCTGCCAACTTCACCCTGCTCTGGTACTTATTTTTAAAGTAGTGCTCCATTTGCTTAGCACTAAAACCAAACCACTGGAAAATACTTACTAGTTTAATACTTGAAGAGGTCAGAATCAGTGCTACTGTGAATCAGATTGGTGTGCCACTAAAACGTCTACATGCAGGTGGACGCATACTGTGTAATAAATAAAATGCTGGGTGCAACACATCGACCTGTAAAAAGTCTACTTACTACACTTTTAGATAAATCTTTGTAGAGGAAGTTAAGTCCACCCTATGCTAGAGTATGTTTTAGAGCAGGCCAGCCTTGTAATTGTCAGATCGCTGACCCTGTGACCCTAAAACTGGACTTTACAAACCAATAGGTCACATCACTGTGACCATTAATTATATCTGGATACAGTCTATGTGTGGTTGTAGTTGCACATATTACTTCTGTCTCTGTAGGCGGTTCAGCTCTGGGACCAGGGAGAAGGTGCTGAGGTGGCTCTTCCCAAAGGCTGAGCTCTGCCCCCTGCTGGACAGCGCCGGGACCATCCTGCAGCGCTGCCTGGTCACCCACAGCACAAACTCTCAGAGCAAGGTGAGACCAACTGTGTTCATATTTGTTCATATTCTGATCGCGGAACATCACCGCGCTAATTATCGTTATGGATGCAGAGAGCAAACAGTAAAAACGGTAAAAAAAAAAAGATGGATTATTATTATTACTATTATTATCATTATTATAATTATTATTATCATTATTATTATTATTATCATTATTACTATTGTTAGTATTAAGTTAAAGCAGCTGATTAAAGTGTGTTGAGGTGGTGCAGTTGTGATCGTAGTGCCTCAGTGACGTTTTGTCCTCGATCATCTTTAACTACAAAAACACACCTTTCAGCTTTCTTTGTTGTAAGCTGCTGTTTGGGTTTCAGGGTGTCAGGGTGTTGGGCTGGCTGGTGGTGGGCGAGGGGCTGCCAACCGTTCGAGTTCTGCCCGTTCAGCGCTGCCAGAAACACTGCAGCTCCTTTAACCTGTGGCTGACGCCGGGAGACATGGGTAACACCTGCTGCACCTGCACATTTTTACACATGGACAGCAAATGAAATACAGATTTTTTTATTATTTTTTTTAAAGTGAAAATATAGTTTTCTTGTTAGGACTTTATGTAGTTTATTAATTCATTAATGTTTAATTTGTCAAATTAAACATTAATGAATTAATACTGTTTAATTTGACAAATTAAAATCAAAGCAGTTAATGTCTTGTGTGGCTGCTGAAGCCACACTGAACACCTACTGATGATTTGTTGTCCCCTCTGACCTTTGACCTGCACAGTGTACGCTGACCCTCGGTACTGGCAGATGGAGCTCTTTCCCGGTCGAGGCCAGAACATCATCTGTGACGGGTCGACCTTTTAAAACTTCAGGAGGCGCCAAGGGAAGAAGGGCGGAGTTCAGGACTGAGGCGTGACATGGAGATCATCTGCCTTGCTCCACCTCCGCCCACTGATGCCTTACAAAGTCCCAATCTTTTTGTTATTATTACTTTTTCCTGGTACCCCTTCTTTCTGGTAATCCTCCCATCATCCTCAGAGAGCTGAAACAACTGCACACGTGGAGGTTTGAGGACTGAAAAGTGACTCATTTAGTTTACCAGCTGAACGTAATCTCGTGCCATAGCTCCACACAGATATCTAGATTTAAAAAAACAAACAAAAGAAATGTTTGTTTCTCTGTAGGTTGCCCGCTCCCAGGTCTCTGAATCACCGCCAACACCTCCGACATGTTCAGCGATTTTAAAATATCTGCTGTTGTCCTTGTTGGTTGGAGAAAACAAAGTTATATTTTGTGTCAAAGCCAGAAAAATGTCTTCAGGTGTGACTCTTTACAGTGATGAGGGTCAAATTTATGAATAATGACTTTTAAATGGAGTCCTCTTAAGAGACTTGTGGTTTCAGATATTGAGTCACAGCTGATTGGTCAGCCGGAGACAAGCCAAGCACCATGTACAACGGAGGAACGAAGAGAAACAAAATTAGCGCTTTGCCTATTGGCTGTGTGCAGCTGAACCCAGGCTGGATTAACCTAAACCTTGTGGCTTTTTAATCTGTAATAACTGATTAATTGATCAATCTGAAATGAAACTGGGAGTAATCAAAGTAGAACCAGTAGCAACGCAGGTGATGCCCACAGCTCCCTTTCTTCTTCTTCTCCTTCTAACACCTGCTTAAGTTTTTGCACTTTCTGGGAACTTTAAAGGAACTTTGGTGTCATTTGGATTCATGTGGATGTGGTAAAAGAGCCGGACTGTGATCAGAACTTCCAACCGCTAACAAACTCAGATGGAGAGGAAAAACTCATCGAGTGCAGTGCTCAGTGCAGGAGCAAACCCAGAAACTTAAAAAACAAACATTTTCCAGCAATTGCCACCTGTTCTGACGCACCTGCAGCTTCTGCCCTTTATTTGGTTCTTTTGATTATGTTAAAGGGACAGTTCACCCAAAAATTTTAAAACCACGATATTCTCAGTTACATATCATAGTACCTAAAACAGTCTGCCATTTGAACTGCGTTTTAGGTTTTTCTGTATTTCGGTAATTTTTTTAAAGTGGACCCATTACTTACTGACATCATAGAGATCTCAGACTAGAAGAAATGAAAATGACATGTGCATATATAGGGATCCTTATTGGAAAATTGGCCACTTTTAATATGAGCATCCTTCATTTTAACAATAAATGTGGTGGAAAATTGGGAAAGGCTTAATTTAAATGAATCTCTCTATATTACAAGTTTTTGCCAAATGTAAACTTAACACTACAATTCTCTCCTTTTCAATCTCTCCTGAAAAACGTTTTTAAAAAAAAAAACTTTTTTTGGTCACATTTGAGCATTTTACAAAAGTGTTTTTAACCTGATTATGAGATATTATGAGTTTTACCATTTGTAAAGCTGCTGAAGATTAAGTACAGATATAGAAAGTACATCTTTAGTTTTAGTTTTTTATTTTTGCCATCTGAGAGAATATATGGGTGAACTGGCCCTTTAACATCCAGTTTGCAACACTAAGGCACCACACAGCAGCAGACGGGAGACATTTTATTGATAACACAGACAAAAGCTCTAATTTCATTGTCGCTATTTATTGTTATGGCTGTAGAGAATTCAAACTATTAATTTTAATAAAGTGTTGTAATATTATATTTTTGATTATTACGTGGGATCATTAGCACAGACAGAGCAAGAGCGGAGGATGTATTTTGTGCTTATCAGGGTTTAAAAGTCTGAATAATGTCAAGTAAGTTTGCCAAAGTTTCTGCATTTTAAAGATGAATTCCCTCAGCTTGTTTAAGAGTTTTAAATTTCCAGCAAAGCAGCTGAAGCTAAGTCAGGGGCTGCATCTTTTGAAATGTTTGCTTTGCATAGAGATGTAACACTTTTATGAGAAAATTAAAACCTATCGTGTATTATTTGCTTCCATCTGTGTGGACACTTTGTTTAAAAGTTAAAAAGTTGAGTCTGAACTTTATGGGGAATCGTAGGTATTGTGAAGAAAATCCAAAAAAAGTCTTGCAGACAAAAGCTCATCCACCCATTTTCTTCTGCTTATCCAGTTCAGGGTGGCAGACAAAATAGAATAATTACAGGTCATCTGGTGTGCTCATTGTCATCTCCAAAAGTCATTCTTGGACTGCACTAGAGTAGCTTGGATGATTCACAGTTAAATATAACCCTCATTGTTGTACTACACCGGATCAGTTCAGCCTCTATTTTGAATCTTATCCACCTGAACCAACCGTCTTCTGATTGGCTGCCCTCCAAAACAGAACAGCAGATGGGTGGGGCTTCTGTGCCTTAAATTCCCATATTAGGAGATGACATCACTGTTTCTGATGTCATCCCAATGTGAATGGAATACATGTATTTCCAGACCAATGGCCTAAATCCAGTTTTAAAAAACAAACAAATAAACAAACAAAAAGAACCAAAACTTTAAAAGGTTTTAGAATTAGACTGACAAATTAACAGTAGGAAAGGAAAAGTTAAATAAGTCTGAAAACCTTAACCTTTGACCCAGAGATACTTGTACATAACCTCAGAATATATATATATGAACAAAAGTAAAAATTAGTATGATAAGTCTAATTTAAATATTTTGTCAACATTTAAGCATTTGTTTCAGTATTATGTTATTTCCAAGTCAGAGCATGTGTTAAACTCTTTGCAGGTTAGAATCATCAGCTGAAGCTGGAAGAAGCAGCTTTGTCTTTCTGTAAATCTCTGAATAAACTTTTTGCCTCAATATTAAATAATCCTTCCCCAAGACTGCATCTACACACTATTAATATATATACATTTTGAAATGTTACTTTAAATCATGTTTTTGTAAAATCCTGTGTTTAAAAATAATTTAAATGCTCTTAAACAAAGCTATTAGTAGTGTAAAGAAACAAATGCTAAGACTTTATGACCAAAGAAATGCTGCCCCTTGGTGGTGAAAGCTTTTAAAAAGCTTTTTTGTTTCACCCTGAGAAGTTAAACCCCTCAGATTTGAATTTAGGATTATTTACATGCCCAGTCTCTCTTAATAAAACACTAAAAAAAGACTAGAAAACAGCAGTGTATTTGCATATTTGTTTATATCAAAATATTTGTATAGACAGAACTGAAGTTTACATTTATGTAACATACTGAAACACAAGTGCACCTTTATTAGTTTTTATATGAAAAATGCACATCAGATGCCACAGTAAAGAGGGGAAACATGGGTTTAAAGTTAGAAGCTCGTTCTCAGATTATATATTTGTTTGATTATATATTTGTAGGTGTAGATGTTCTCATATCATCTCATATCACATGTTAACTGACAGCAAGAAAGGTGCCATCTGTAGTGTGCCAGGAGACACAAAAATATATTTTAAAGATAGTAAAATAAATTGAGCGCTGGTGTGACGTTAGAGTGTCACACCGACAGAAAACCTTTTTTTCCTCAACAAGACCTGAACACAAAAATAATAACAAAAACTCAAATAAAGCTAAATAAAGATTTTTAAAAAATGGTAAAAAATAAAACCATAATAACACTCGTTTAGTCTCTCTGGTTTCCTGCTTATGCTACAGAAAAACGTGCGGAGAGACCATAAATGGTGGCAGGACTGGGTGATATATTTACTATGACATCTGCCTGCTGTGGATTATAAGACTCAAACTAAATTCACTTCCACATTATAGAGGTAGAGAAAGTAATATTGACGTATAACAGCCGAACGTTAATGTCTGACTACATGTTAGGAGGAGACGCTGTATGTGCGTACTGACTCTTTATGAACCACTACAGCTGTCAGAAACCTTTTATAAAATGCATTTAATTGTAAATTAAAATATAAAGAGAGAAAAAAAAGAAATTGGTGCAGGAAGCCCTGTTGCTCATCATGTTGTTCCTGCCAGCAGTGGAGACACTTCAGAAGGTGCACGACTGTTGTGATGTGATGCAGCGTTGTGCCTGTGAGTCCAGTCGTACAGGTGGCTGCTCTGCAAATCAACCTCTGCTCGCAGATTTATTTTCTTTATTACGAAGAAGAAAAAAAAAAAGGGAAAAGATTAGGAAGGGATGTCTTTGTAAATGCAGACATGACAGGAATGCGCTCTTTTTTTCTCATCAGTGGCATCATTTGTGGTTTTGTAGAATTTCAGTTAGACTGAAGCAACACGGGCTAATTTGTTCTGTATAGAAACTTATTAGCTGACTCACAGGGGGAGGGAAAAAAAGGATTCCACAAAGTTATTTAAGCCCCCGGAGCAAGGCCAAGATCATTATTGTGTTATGCTACGAGTAAATCTGTCAAATAAGACCTTCAGCAGCTGCTGTGAGTGAAACATTGAGTACCTGGAAATCTCTGATGTAGGTGAGGAAGAAGCTGATGAAGGAGAAGGCCAGAAACCATTCAGAGATTGTGCTGATAATGTGAGCCGTGTAACCCTGAAGGAAGAAGAGGACAAGCTTGAATGCTGCAGTAATACTAAATAAAGAGCATTTGTGTCCCAGTGTGAGCAGTTCATCTGCTCAGAGCTGCTGGCTAAAATCAAAGATCTTCTGTGGCTGTTGGTGCTGACAAAACCTTAAAAATTGAAGAACTAATACAGTAAAACATATTTTTCTTGACTTGAGAACTACTAAAAAAATACTTTAATGACTTTAAAGCTTCTAACACACTCAGAAGACTACTGACCGTCTCTCCAGGAGTCCAGTGAAGTTTGCGAGGTACGTCGACACCTATCAGACTGGTGTACATGATGACTGAAGATATAAACACTGACAGGCTGTTGAGGACTGTTTTCAGAGTCATCAGGACATCGGATATAACAAACAGACTAAAAGACAGATGCAGCTGCCGATTATGCACTGCATGTTTTGCATCCTCAGTATTTACCCTTCAACTGATTGCCTGGTGATATTTTCACAGGAAAAACTGGTTTTAAAAGCTTCACCAGAACATTTTAAAGGGTTGTATTTATGCATTTGCAGCTATTTATGCATATGCTTTTATTATTTTTGTGTATAATGTGTCTTTTTCTGCTTTTAAAAAACGTGTCGATCTGCTTATACAAAGAGTTTAATTGTAATGTTGGTTGAAGCCAGAAGTGACCTAGAGAGTTGTTATTGCTAGATTATCATCTAGCACGTGCTAGCATGATGAACTTCACTTGTGCAACACGCATTAATCAGTTAGTTGACATTACTGCCAAGTAACTGACTGAATTTTATGGAACATAAACTTTTAAAGAGGTTTTAAAAGGCATGAAAACAGTGCAATGGCTCAACTGACTAATTCTGGAGTGTTTTATAAGCACACTTGTCAAAGAAAGCCAACTTGGGTGTGCTGGCTGAGGAATAAGAGGCACTGCTTCTGTTGGCTTCATTCTCAGGCCCTGAGTTTGCTGCTTGTTTTAGATTAAAGCAAACATGACGACTACACAAGGTCAGCGGGTCTAAGGATACTGCTGATGATGCTGCCCAGGGTCCAGAATCCGATGCAGAGGCGCAGCAAGTAGATGGTCCTGCTGTGGATGTGAGGCTGCATGTAGTAGGAGAGCACCGACTGAAGCAGGATGTAAAGAGCCCCGAACCCAAAGGTGAGAATCGCCCCCACGAGGTGCATGGAGAACAGGGTGGTCTTCTGCTCAGACAGACACACAGATACACTGATGACACGATCGATGCATCAGAACCCGAGCAGGTGGAAAATGATTCCAGACCAGCAGCAGCACGCACCTGGAAGTTGGCCACCACGCACATCCCGAAGGAGCTGGTCCAGCCCAGCCAGAGCCCGATGCAGTTCAATCTGAGGAGTTTGAGATCGTCCACACCCAACAGAGCCTCCACCTGTTTGTAACGCACGTACATCGTGGCCATACCTGCAAACACAATAACCATCAGCTACACTATGCGTTTGAGCACTTTTACTTTTATGAGTGTGTCTTTACACCATTTTTACAGAATAGAGCTGTGTGTGTGTGTGTGTGTGTGTGTGTGTGTTACCTAAAAAGGCTGACACATCCATCATGATGCCAAACACACACCTCTCTGGTGCCATTGTTCCTGTGTCACTGTAACACCAAACAAATGCTGGTTTATAAAAGTCTGGCTTGTTTCTTAAACAGATCAAAAGGTTGAATTAATTATTATTTAACATCAAAAATACTTGAATTTCTTCTGTGTTTGTTCAGACCTGATATACGGCACAAAAGGATCCACGTGTCTCAGCACCACCGCCGTGATGTAAGGGAAGATGAAGGACGCCGACGTCCAGACGACCAGAGCGGCAGGGAGGAAGCACATACCCTGCTGGAACCACCACATGGCGCCGTCACTGGATGCGTGCACTGATGCTGATTCACTGTGCTCTGTCCAAAACATCAGCATCATCATTATTATTATTATGAGAACACTCCATAGCTTTTTAAAAAAATATAATTTCATGCATTTAATTTCTAAGTCAGTTTCCACCTGATCTGAGAATCAGCTGGGGAGTTGTGCACAATTACTTTAGCACATTTAACCACTCAACGTAAAATTGAACATTAAAAAAAAGTGCTTTGATCATTGTTTTGTTGTAAAATTAAAAAAAGGCTGATTCATAACCCTTCTGTTGAAAGTGGGAAGTAAAGAACTCATGAGACAGATTGTTACAACACAACTGGTTTGGAAAACTGTTCTGGTCCAATGATGATGTAAACCAGGATGATGAAGAAACCTGAAATGAATCCTTTCAGTTATGGAGGAGACATTTTGTATTCAGTAAGGAAATGTATATATATGCACATTCACTGGGAAGTAAATGTAATTTTGGTACTTCTAATACAGAAAATACACATTAATACAATATTTTTTCGAATGCATCCTTTACTTTGTCTAAACAGAATATTATTAGTTTGTTTAAAGAAAACAAAATATCATCAGCTGTGTCTTTCTGAAATGTTTAAAAGAAATTAATCTGAACCTTAATCAGTTAACAACATAATTATATTGATATAAAAGCAATGTTCAACATAACACTTCCCCACACAAAGAGAGCCAAAGTAAATTATTTGGCTTTTAATGTCTAAGAAAGAACATAACTTAATTAGATTACAATTTTAGAAAGAGAAGCACTCAGTAAATTAAACACATACACCGGCATTAACCAAAATATCCCAGCAGCTGGTTGTTCAACATGCCCAGCATACTTTTTTAGTGGCCCAGAGCCATCGTGTCATTTTTTTACCTGTGAAGTTTAAAGAACAACACTTTCATGCTCGTAATAGTGTGACCCTTAACTACTTGACATGGACACGGCTTTTATCCTTAGTTCTCCCATCCCACATATCAAGACAATGTCCAGCATTTTTATTAAATGTAGTTTACTAGATGTAACTAAAAAAAAAAAAAAAAAAAAAAACAGATTTAAAGGTGCATCCTCATCAAACCCCCAAATCAATAATTATTATAATAATTTTATTAAATATATACAAATATAATTAAGTTGTATTGTATTTTGGAATATTTTGCAGCAAAATTCTGCTACTTATTTTCTAAAAACTTACTTTTGAAGAAGTTTCAGTAAAATCCTTGAATAATAACAGGTAATACTGTTTTTGCCCATTTTTGTGTAACATGCCATTTCACTGAAGGGCAGGTAGATGAGTGAAATCACAGTTACCAGGGGAGAAAGAGGGAATGCAGAAGTGTACAAAAACTATAACATAAGATCTTAATTATTATTTCACACAGCCTCTTAGCAATAATGATGAGATGCACAAAAAAAAAATGCTAATTCTTGCTGGGAGCTAGCTTAGAATATACAAAATGTGTTTTGATATAGCACCTTTCGTTTAGAAAAAAAATAACCAATACACGAGGATGGAATTTTTTGAAAAAAAAAATATCCTGGTAAGCCCATGTGAGTTACTGCATGACTTGTGAGTGACAAAAATGCGTTAGGGTACAAACAAGAGTTCAGGAAATTCCCTTGTTCTCACTGAGGAAGCGAAACAAAGTGAAAATATCTCACAGGTGAGACGTTTCAATACCAAAGTGCACTGTAAAAATAGACAATTTAAGGCGTTAGACAACACATTAAGCTGCAAATGAACGCACGTATTTATTTACACGTGAAAATAAACAACCACTTACAGACAGAAGGACCAAAACAAAGCATGGAGCTAAACTGGCAACATATAGCCAACAAATACTGACAGAGACGTCTACAAAACATGGCTAAAACTTGGTTAAAGCATGGCTAAAATCACAAAATTTATGGCAATTAGTTAGCCAGCTAAAGTTAGCTTCGTTAAGTAGCCTTCACTCATGAACTTGCTGAATAAGACATCTTGCTGAATAAGACATCTTTACTTTGGTTCCTCGCTGTAAAGATCACAACAATCACAAGGACAGAAAGTCAGTTTTTCTCTACTTCAACATAATGACACTCACGTTACTCGAGTCCTCCTGCGACCATAACCCCCCCCAGCGCCGACAAAACTGCTTCAGTCACTCGTTTCACACCCCGATGCAGCTTCTCAGAACTCCGGTAATCACTGTTAATCACCGGAAAAGGAACCGAATCTCATTTATAATGTAAACTTTTTAGAGCGCCTACAACGTTCGAGTTCCTTATTCAAAACTGCGCATGCGCCTGTCAGAAGCCACAATTATTACTTTACCTCCTGAATTTTGACTCGCAGGCGAGCTTGTAGGTATGAAGGACATACACTCAAAACTGATAAACTCAAACATAAATAAGTACATGAACAGCTAAATGACTTAATAAAAATATTAAATGCGTTAAATATCAATATGATGTTATTTGATTTTATTTTTCTTTATTGATTTTATTTCATTTCCCAAAGCAATGGACAGTGTGAAGAGAGGTAAAAAAAAAAAAAATAGAGTGTGGGCTGGGTGGCGTGTGTGGAAACAAATTTCAAGGACAGCATAAAACACGAAAGGAAAAGTTTACAGCATGTTGGTGAGACCTACTGTGATGTGTGGTTTGGTGACAGTGGCACTGACCTAAAGACAGGAGGTGGCAGAGGTGAAGATGTTAACATTTTCACTTGGAGTGACCAACATAGACAGGATTAGAAATGAGTATATCAGAGGGACAGCTCAGGTTGAAAGTTAAAAGAGGTGAGGCTGAGATGGACTGGACATGTGGAAAGAGAGATTCATATATGTAGTGAAGGATGACATGCAGATAGTTGGTGTGACAGTTTAAATATTCCCATTTATTTCTCATTCATTCATTTTATTTCTAAAGTTAGTTTTAGTAGCCCATGGACAACCTACCTTAGGAGGTCTCCACCTAATGGGAGTCCTTACCTGTTAAAGGTATTGTGATTTGTTTTTCGAGTTATTCAGTCTGACATGTCGGATAAAATAAATTTCAGCTTTCTTCAAACAGACTTTGCCAATAAGATGCTAGTTTTCAATAAGATCCTTTACATATTTCTGAGAGAGAAGATCTGCTTTTGATATCAGAGAGTCAGATTTCAGCTGTTACACATCATGACTTGAGTTGCTTTGAAGCCCTTTGATGTTCAAAAGTCTTACAGGGTCCAGACTCATTTTTCTATGTTGTGCCAGATGGCTGTATGGTACAGGGCAACCAACAGTCCTTGGACACCTCATGTTCAGAGCAGTATTTTGTGCACAGAAGCTAAGTTCTGCTAAGTTCAATGTCAAACTTATGGTGGGAAAAACAACACCTTAATGGTGGAACAGGTGCAGTAACTGGTGTGCATTCTAACTCAGTGTTAATGTAGGCTCTATGGTCCACTGATATTAGTTTAAAAGTAGCTATGTTCAGTTCTGTGAAGCTGACATAGTAAGAGTTAGGTCATAACAACCTCAGTGTTACTGTGTAACAGAGTAACACAGTGTTACTCTGTTACTCTGTTACTGAGTCTACTTAGTGTTACTTTAACCCTGCAACAGTGGTTCCCATATAAAATCTGTGTGAGGGTTTATTTGAACTGTCAGACTTTTTTATTTTGCTGTGCTGTTTCTAGTTTTCTAACTAATCTTAATTCTTTAACTTTTGATCCTAATCCTAATTCTGTGCTGTCAGAATGTGCAAGGCTGGTTTTTAAAAATTGTTATTTCAGTCAGGGTAAAACAATCATTCTATTAATCACTGATCAAAAAGTATTAACCAAAAAATTTCGTTTGGATTTTATCTAAAAGGCTGTAATTGGGTTTTTCACTTATGATCACTTAAGCTTTAAATGTTTATGTTTAAAGAGAGAAAAGTTTTATAGCAAGATAGGATGGATTTTGAGTTGTCTACCATGTAAATCTACTCCAGTGGAGACGGAGAATTAAAAATATGAATCTTGAAATCAGCATTTAATCTCATTTATGTCTTTTATGTGCATGTTTGCGTAGCAGACACATAATTCTGTGGCTTAAGAGACTTTAGATGTTGATCTATCAAGCAGAACCTCCAGGGAAGCATCTGATCCTAAATCCCGCTGCAGCACAACAGAAAGCCCAAACATACTGCCCGACTCAGCAACAAGAGGAGAAGGAGCTTTAGCAGATGGTGGATCCCACTGAGCTCTGATCTTCGCATATTACATTCAGTCTGGAGTTACATGAAAAGACAGAGGATACTGAGACAAACTAAATCCAAGGAGGGGCTGTCAAGCTGCTTTGGGAAGCTTTCGAGTAGCATGAAAAACTGTGCAAGTGTGGTGTTTAAAGGAACTAATATCACCACTGGGTGACAGTGTTTTACCAGAAGGTGTTTGTGTAGCTGTAGAAGAAACAAGAAAATCCTGTATTTGATCAGGGCGGTGCAGCGGTTTGCACGGTCATCTTACTGCAACAAGGTTCTAGGTTCAGACTTCCTGGTCAATGAGTCCCTTTCATGTAGTTTGCATGTTCTCCCACAGTCCAAACACACACTTGTTATCTTAACTGTACATTCTAGATCAGCCATAGGTGTGGACATGAGAGTAAGGAGTTCTCTCTTTTGGCTGGACCTGATGGACAGGCAACATGTCAAGGGTCACCCTGCTCTCGCCCTGTGGCTGCTGAGGTAGATCCAGTTCAAAGCAGTCGAGAAACTGAAGTAATTCCCCCAGGTAACTGTTTTGGCAGATGATGATGATTTCTTTGAACATTTAAAACAAACAAACAAAAACATGAAAGAAAATATTATGAAGAAAATTCTAATTCCAGCTACTTGAGGTAATTCGGCTGTCTTGCAAGGATGCTTCCTGGGCGTCTCCTGCATGAGTTGCTTCGGGCAAATTCCACCAGAAGGAAGCCCCAGGGCAGACCCAGGATAGCTGGAATCCCCAGGCCTCAAGTTTGACACGTACACAAAAGGAACATTGTCACTTTAGGGGTCAAGCAGGTGTTTCCTTTAATTTCCATAGTGCACGCCCATAAATATATGAGGAGGATAGAAAGATCTAGATGAGTTCGTTATATTTTCTTGAGAACATCAAGACCGGATCTCCCAGTTTTTCTCATTTCATTTTGATATGCATTTGCAAAGATACAACACAAAATATCCTCTCTCACAATAGTAAAGGCTCATAAATTCTTCCAAAAACTTCCTGGATCTGTTCTAAAAGACAGTTCCTTTAACGCTGGGCCTCTAAAGACCTCACCTTTCATAATGTTTTTCTTCAGATCTGTCCATAACTTATTGATAATTCTGCAAACATGCATTATGGAGACAATAAATATTAAAACACTCCTTTGACATTTATCATCTTGTTCTTACATCACTGTTTAAAACTCAAGACGCTCTGTGCATCACCAATCTTTTCCATGGAAGACAGAAAGGTGCAGAAGCAGGCAGGTGAATCCATCACTTCGATGTTCACAGCAAAAAACACAAGTACAAACCTGGTTCCAGGCTGGAGTATGAAATTTATTTGCAATGGTAGGTGAAGGAGAGATTGTCAGGTGATTTTGTTTACCGTCTTAAGAGAACACAGTGTTGTGCACACTGATGAGATACCTGAGCTTGGCAGTCTGACCAACATAACCAACGCACACAGTGACAACACGCTCGTCTCTGTACAAAACAATAGAAAACAAACGTGTTTAAGGCAAACCTTTACTGGTAACAATGAGAGATGTGACCTGACATCAGGAACTATATATTTGTTGATGCTGAATCTTTCAGATTCTGAAAGATTATGAAAAGTTGTGTTTTTTAGGTACTGATTATATAAACACTCTCTAGTTATAGTACAAAACTATACAGCAGAATACTACACATGCATATTAGCTCATTTCTCATCGTCTCCTACATCAATGAACAGACACCAACTGCAGAATTTAGAAAGATAAAAATGAATATTACTAATAAAATAGATGTGACATTCAGCCAGTACTGTTCTTTATTGCACAACGTGCAGAATTTACAACTACAAAATCTGTCAAATTAAAACAAATCAACAAAGAATATACTCATCAGTGTTCTTCAAGACGCACTTCATCCAAATCGCAAAACCACCTCAGAATTTTCTGAGATTTTAATTTTTCTTTGTCTTCAAAGCAAAACAGAAACATTAGAAAAATTAAGGTTTTCTCCGTTTATCAACTTAGTTTTACTTTGCCCAGCAACTGAAGCTAGATTCTGATATTGTTAAAATGATTTTATTCTTTACAATTATGAATAAACTTCTTAAAATTAAAATTTTTACCTATTTTTACCATATTTAAAATTTTACTTATTGAAAAATAAATTGGCATTTCATTATGAAGTGATTAAATGTCTTCATGAAATCCAGAAATATATTAAAGCAGTTTACCTACTCATAGCTAGTTTACCTATTTTCTACCATACCAAACTATTTTTATTGCCCAGCATATTTTACGCAGCAGAAATTTTCAATGTATTTTTTAGAAAACATCCACTGAATATAATTATACTCTCAAAGTATCGCAAATTTTCTTTTCTCAGCACCTTTATAGTCGATTCTTTCCTCTGCCAGCAGTGTTGCTTTTCAGTATTTATTGTAGTTTTAGTCTCAGTATATTAAAGCTTTTCTTTTACATTAATTTCCCATTTAGTCTAATTATAATATTCACATTTTCTGACAAAAAGGGAATAAAAAATGTAAAAAAATACATTATATGAGCTGTCAAGACTTTAAATGTGTGTTACAACTTTCCCATTTTCCATCTCAATATACACAAAACCTACCCTCATTCCAATGTTTTTCTTTTAACCTTTATTTCATTAAATCTCTTTACTCAAAATGACTTTATTTGCATGATATAAAAACATAATACACTGAGCCATAATATTTCATCTTAAGGCATTAGAGGACAATGGTTTGTGTGATTTTGGGTGAAGTGGTCCTTTAACACTCGTGTGTAGAAGGCTTTGTTTACATGAATCAATGGCCATCAGTCTCTTTTCATCCAGATAACACCGCCACCGCCGCCCTGCACAAGAACTCATCCAGCTGAGACAATGACGCAGCTAGGAGGACAATGTACACTGAGAGCCTCTCAATTCAGTCAACACTTGGCATTGTGGGTCATTTCAAACACGGCGCAGAGGCAAAGCACAGTATCTGCAGATGGAAGTATTCAACAGAAAGTAAATAAAACAGGCACAAAATGTAAAAGCAAGAAGCTAACCCCTGCTGTTAAGGACAAACATGAGCTCTACGTGAATACAGGCCGTCACTACAGGTCCTCTCCAGCAGCAGCAGCAGCGCTAAACACACTTGGTTTGAGGTGTAACGGCATCAGACGACGAGGTGGAGGCAGAGCGAGCAGCAGCCACATTTCAAATCAACACATTTTTATTAAGTTTGATCTGACTCAATCAGTCACCACCTTAAAAACCGTGACATCATCAGGTGACCTCACCTCCCGCACACTCACATGTGCACCTGTTCTGCTGAGGCAGGCGTGTGTTTTGGAGGAAACGTGATGGACTGTGCAGGCGGATGGTACCACTGAACACACAGCAGTGATTCAGTGAAGTAGCTGCAACACAGGAAGGACCTTTTTTCATTTGTATGTTTCATTTTCACATTTTCTGTTATTCAAAACTGTTCTTTGACAAATGCAGTGAAAGGGAAATTTAACTGACCTACTAACAAGCATAGTCTATGTCTCAAAGCCAGAAAAATCATTAAAAATGAGCTAAACCGTTGCACTATTGGAACACACATGGAGTGCAGTTTTATTTTGACATGCTGCAGGGAATGCATCTAATATAGAGCACAAAATGCATGTTAATCTGCTTTTCAAAACAATACCACTCCCCCAAAACGCACCGTTTCAACCTGATTTTTTTGCAAAAAGTACACAGGATAAAATGTTTCAGAAAAATAAACAAAAACAAAGAAGCAGGCGGAGTATTTTTCTTATCATTGTGGAATTTGACACTTAAAACAAACAAACAAAAAACACCAATAAATAAAGCAGAGATCAGTAACAGAGTTGGATGAAATAAGCCCCCTGCTTCACTCCACCTCTACACGTTTTGATCTTTGCTCTCATCAACTGAAAAATGAGAAACTTGAGTTCATTCGTACATGAGGTCAAAAGGAGCCGACAGACCTTTCGCACGCACACTACGTGTGCACAACTACAGCACAGCAAGTGACCTTTTGCCCTCGTCCACAGCCCCCTTTACGTTTACAATATAAATAAAAGAAAGCCTATACCCCGTAACAAAAGTACCAACTTCATGATGACTATATTAGCAAAGAGCTTAACAAAAAAACCAAAATCTGACCTGAACCTAAATCCCAAGTGCAAATTTAACCAAGAAAGTGTCAGTGAATTAATTTGCAGGCTTGTACAAAAAGGACGTTCTGATTTGCTTTAAACAGAAAAAAAGAAAGAAAAAAAAAGTAAGATTGGCATCAGGTTTCCTCCAAAACCACATTTGCTGATGTAAAACAGCTGCACTTTTTTTGTGTAGGGGATGGAGTGTCTTTAAAAAAAAAAACATACAAATGAAGGAAGGTTAAATAAATGTGTCAAAGAAGGATTTTTAACTTAAAAGAAAGCACAGACACTGTAACAGTTCGGTATTTACAATAGCAAAAAGGTAAAGTTACAAAAATTATAATCATGAAAAGCAAAGAGAATGATTCGGTTCCTATACATTTTCTTGCACGTGAACAGTTAAAACACGCTGTAAGTTTCTCTCATTGAGCATACTGAGTAGCACCTGTACTCTCCTGAAATATCTGCTCTTTGCAACCGTAAGTTTGTCAGAAGATTTCTTAGTACTGGAGCAGAAAATGAAACTGGTATAAATGTAATTCTGCACTGGTGAAAAACAGACAATGACAGTAAT
Source organism: Oreochromis niloticus (assembly GCF_001858045.2). Lineage (NCBI taxonomy): Eukaryota > Metazoa > Chordata > Actinopteri > Cichliformes > Cichlidae > Oreochromis > Oreochromis niloticus. The sequence continues at coordinate 12,176,580 of NC_031970.2, forward strand.
ATTCCAGTATCTTAATATATATTATTTGTCCTGACATTCAGTTGGCAGAAGCACACAGTTTACACCACGTCACCCCCCCTTGCGTCTCTACGTGGAAAACAGAGGGAAGAAAAGGTGAGTGCAGCTAACAGGAAGAGTGCAGAGTCAGTAATGGCCGGCGTGTCCTCAGTGAGGAGCTGAGCCGAGGACTGAACAAGGCTTGATTTTGAAAACAAAAATGTGAAGATGGCAGGCAATCTGGTTGCAAACACTGACACAGTAACGCACCAAGTCAAACAAGGAAAGGATCTGCGGGAGAGAAAGAAACAAGGTCACTCTTTAAAACAGGAGCTTAACACACTGCGGAAGCCCACTGATGCCAAGAAAATGAAAACTAGATACTGATATATGGGCTGGCCAATTAAGATACATTTAAGACATTCCAGCATGCACCCGTACGACCCTTTGATAAATCATGGTAGCACTTTTTATTATAGCTCAGCAGCAGTGTTGTCATAAGGAGAAAACAAGAAGATAATTCAGAACCTGCAAGTTATTAAAACTTATTTACCACATAATATATAAATAATTAAGTAATATCTTAAATCAGCACTGGGTTTAGTTGAGTGGTATAATACTGATACTGGTATACTGGCCATGCATACTGTGTGTTGTGACGAATGCTGGGGACATATGGTAGGATTAATTCCAGCATTATAACACAGTAATAGTCTCCTAATATGTTAAAACACCAATCAATATGGACAGATGTTTCCATTTTTTTCTAACAGGTTTAAAGACGATACTGATTATTAACTGGTTTTCTCGAAATCATGCATGTTTCCACATCATTCCCCCCAGTTTCTGACACCTTATTACCCAATCACATAAACTTCAGTGTAACATTACTCAGCTAAAACCACTATAGATACAAGACGATTTGTTGGCTTTTACTCAAGCATTTCATTGGTAATAACTTGTGTAATGACCTTCTTGTTTTTAACCTTATTAGCCCACTATTACCACATTTTTTTACAGAGCTGCAATAACAAATGCAACCAAAACTATAAATATATAAAAAAATATCTGCTTGGGTCCACTGGATACAAATCTGTTTCTACTTGTTTTTTTGTCTCGAAGGACAAAATAGGTTTATTTTAAACTGTAAATTCAGATACATTTAATTTTGCGGACTTACGTTTTGTTTCTAGGGATGATTTGTATTTGAAGTATGCCAGCATTTCATTAAGTGATGTGGTTTGTCCTTGTAAACAAAAATAAATGTTTGGGCTAATTTAGAAATGACATCATTGTTCATTTATAACAGTCTTGAACCTGCCTGGTAAGAGACTGAAGCAGGGTCTTCGCACTGAACACCAATTTCACTTATTGCTTCGTACCTTTACAGGCAACAATGGGCTTCCATACAGCACAGACACCATCAGTGAGAAGGTGTAACGATTATGGATTAAACAGCAACAACAACTGACTGAAGGAGACACTGTGACTATCAGAGTAGGACAAGATATAAAGATATAAACACTAAATTCTAGACCTGCCAAAGCCTGGACATGACCCAGCTAAATGGAACACATCCATCACTCATACTATTAGTTACCTCTGTGATTTTCCTGCTTTTCAAAGTAAAAATGTCATGACCACATTTATCCAAACTTGGCATCGTGCGTACTTACCAGTGCAATCCAGAGCACCAGGTACTCATCAATAAAACTATTGAAATACTGATCCAGGAACAGTAGTCCTGGTCCCAGGAAGGCTAAATCGTGGAGATGCATCTCACTTTTTGTCATATGTGCTACCTGTACACAAAGATCACACACAAACACACAGAGTTTCAATTAAACAGTCATCTCTGCAAGGCACTGGAGTTGTTTGAAGTTTCCGTTTTCTACATAAATTGCATCAAACTTCCTCTGCTACAGTTTGGTGTGGTAGCTCGCCTAATGAATCTTGCATGCATCTTAAATTATTGGAGAGTTTTCCCACCCCATCTCTGTCCTAATTTTATAAAGTTTAGTCTGTGAACATCTTCAGAGATGCCTCTCATCCAGCATCTCTCTACTGTGAGGAGGAAAGGAAGACAGCTTTAAACATGAGCGGTTCAGAAGTCTCTTCCTGGGGATGTTTAGACCCTTGAATCTTTTTTTCCCCCCGAAGATTTATTTATTTTTTACAGTAACAGGTTTTAGAATAATTATTTGTGGCATTTGTGAATTTTAATGCTATTTTTTTAAACCTGTATTTATAACTTTTTGTTATGATGAGCACTAACAAACATGTTTTTTTAATGACAGCAGAAACTCAAGGTCCAGTAGAAAACCTGGGTGAGAACGAGGTGACAACATGCAAAGTTCACTCCAAAGCCCCCTGCCTGGATCTGAGTCCCTTTTGCTGCTGTTGGCAACAATGTCAGCAACGGAGCAACCATGCTGTTAAATGTTTCTGCACTGAGCTACATCAAATGCTACCCTGTCTGCTCCAATAGCTCAGCTTTAAAATGACCTGCAACTAAATCAAAGCAATAAATTAAACTGAGGGTCAAATGTTGAGTTTTAATGTTAAGTTTCAACCGTGTTTCATGATTGTAGATGGAAAGCAGCTGAAAAGCCAACAGTGTAAATTAGAGAAACAAACAATCCTGTTTTTATCCTCCTGCAGTGTCTGCAGTGTTTTGGATGCTGGTCCAAAAACCTGGAAGCAGTTTTACTGGTTGGCAGTCTTTGTCCTTACCCTCACCTACAGCTATGAGCTGTGGGTAGTGACGGAAAGAATTACACACTGACACAAATGGTGGAAATGAGCTTCCTCCGTCTGGGCCCTCAGAGATAAAGGAGTTTGGTTATTTGGGAAAGGCTCAGAGTAGAGCCACTAATCCTCAACACCAAAAAGAGTTAGGTGTGGTGTTTCGGCATGTTGAACAGAGAAGAGACACCAGGGCAGAGCCAGGACAGCCTGGAGAGATCATGTCTCTCAGCTGGCTTAGGAAAAATAGCTAAGTTTGTCAGCATCTATGCTTTTTCAGGAATCCTTTACCAATAATTATTATTATAAGTAAAGCTGAAACAATTAAATATGCACGTTAGCTACCTCATGTCTATTCACAGCTTGCACTCTGATAGCATCAGGTTTACAAAGTGAAAAATATAAGCTTTTTTTGGTTTGTTGATGGAACTATTCAAACAGTTTTATCCTTTCAGTATTTATGCTAAGCTAGGCTAATCACACCTTTGATGGAGGATATCAGGAATAACAACCATGAAAAACACAAAGTGCAACCTTCATTCAGTAAATATAAACTAATGATGATTATAAAGAGAAAAAAAGTATGTTTGACTTACAACTAATTTATTGGTGATTTTGGCCGAGACAAAGCCAAATGCCAGGATATAAAGACACGGATGATTTTCAAAGAGCTGGACAGCAGACTTTTTGTATATCATCATCGCCAAAATTATGACTGAACCAATATGTAAGACTGGAGAGAGCACACTGGTTCCCTGCAAAACAAAGAGGAGAAAAAGACAATTAATGTCAGTGGAAACAAACAGGAGCTGCTGAGGTACAAATAACTGTAACACAGACTAAAGCGGGCAGAAATACAGAAAAAGTAAAACCTCGCTTATCCCTCATATCACTATTGCCAAAATGCTGACCAAAGCACTGCACCACAAAACCAGTGGGCCAGAGGTTTGAGCCACATTTGTCAGTGGGGCTGCCTCATAGGTAAACCCGATTTGGACAAACTATCCTGTAATTAAAAGGTAAGAAAATATTGTAATAGCTTACCAGTGGCACCAACAAAGTATTGTGTACTGTTTGTCTGTTCTTTGTAATGTTCTGCTCATTTAGATGGATCTAAATTAGCAGTTTTGCTAAAATCTCATGTTTGCATTCCATATTTTTCTACAGATATCCATTAACATAGGTTTCAGCTGTAATACGTACTCTGCTACATAAGACACAGCCTGCAGATTAAGTTCCCCCCTTGTGTAAATTACCCCATCATCTGCTATGTAAAAATAGGCTGTCAAGTTGGTCAAAACACTGGGTGGTTCTCATAAGGCACCAGGGCAGAGCTGTGCAGCGCATCAGTCGAAAAGAGGCATTACAAACCAGGACAGGACATTGAGAGCTTACTGCTATTGTGGATCCGTTTTTGCCCACACCTCCTGTGAAAATAACTCTGAAATAATTGGTGCAGGAGAAGATGGCTCCTAACAAAGTGCAGATGGCAGGAATCATTTTCATCTGGATATTTAGGATCGGAATCTGGAATTCGAGACATTGACATGGAAAACTTAGATGTGTTTATGCAACACAAAGTCATCAAAACAAATCCTGATCAGACAGAAAATTTCCACCCACTTTTGTACTTTGAGGGCACATTCACTACACCACCCTCATTTAAACAATCATGACTAATGTTAGACACTACTAAAAGGCACTCGCTTATAACAATTACAGTAAAACAGTTTAAACATGACTGTTAGAGCAGCATTACTGTAAATTATCAAGTTAAATGTCATGACATTATAGTCTCACTGTCATTGGTTCCAATTCCTTCAGATTAAGATCAATCAGAATTACCAGTGACTGCCAAAAAGCAGATCCTCCCACGGCGGCCAGCAAATACATGATTATAATGAAGATTTGCACCTCAGTCACATCAATGCTGAGTGGGAGGAGAAAGCAGAGAGTTTACAGTGAGGATTAGTGACGTATAACAGCACACAGTCATCCTGCAGCATTCCTCCACAACACACTGCCGGACATGGAGCCCGTTCTTCTGCTCGACACGTTTGATTTGAAGGTTAAAAGGTGCGATCAGTAATATTTCACTGGCTCGGTCAACAAAAGGACGAGTTTTGTTAGCAGAGTGAGTCACTCCCCTGCTCTCTTTGACTTGAGCAAGTTTACTGCAGGGCACACTGTGACATGGGTCCAATAAACGTCACTAGGACATCAGGTTTGATGCAGGCTGTAGTGCCTCTACTGCTCGTTTCCACCTTTTCTTCTTGCTGTGATCATGGTGACAGCTGAAGTTTGTATTATCATTTGATTATGAAAACCATCTGATAACATGTTTTCATTTATTATTGGCTACAAAGCTGACAGTCTGTCTTGGGATATACAGCACTGTGTGAAAGTCTGATGCCACCCCTCATTCATTCATGCTTTGCTTCCAAGAAGCCAGACTTAGTTTTTTTAAGCTACCTTGAGCAATAATTCTACAGGTTTTCTGAAGGTCTTTCAAAGTTTTTCTTTTGACATTGGCTGCTTTTTCCATTCATTTTCAGTCAAGTCCTTGCACCTGACCATTTCCAGGATTTTTTTTTAATTTGTTTTTTTAAGCTACTTAAGACTGACCTATGAATCATTACAGGATAAAGGCACCTAACTCAAGGGCTAAACCAGTGTTTTGTCTACACATAACAGACTTAGTGACTAGCAGCCTGTTGCAAAAAGCATGTTATGTTTTGTACCCAAAGAGCTGTTAGCTGAATAAATTGGCATCTGTCAGCTTGGTGTGCAGTGTGTCTTTAAAGATTTTGAGGAAACTAAAAAACTGGAGGACAAAAGAAGACGTGGGAGGACTAAAAAAAAAAAAAATCTGTGTAGAGCAGACAGACAGGATCTGAAAGTCACGTTCCTAAGAGGCGAAAAAAAAACCCATAAAGAGAGATGCATCTTGCCCATTCAGTTAATACACTGTTATACTGCTTCATCAAAAATGGTCTCAGTGGAAAGGTGGCTGTCAAGCCATTCTTAGACTGACATATGCCTAATTACACAAGTCATTGGCTGAAAATCAGTGAGAACAGCTCTTAGAGTGATAAAAAAAGCCAAGTTTTAAAGTTTTGGTTCATTGCCCATATGTTACGGTTGACATGAAGAGAGAGGTACAACAGAGAGCGTGTGCAGCTACTCTGTAAAACCAGGTGGAGGAACTGTCATGGCCTCTAATTAAAATATTTAGTTTTTAAAAATGTAAATGCATAAAGTCCTTCGTAACAAAAGTTTGAAACTAAAATCTTATAAATGTTATATTAACTGTTATATTTGACAGGTGAAAGGTAGTTGCCCAATTGCTTCAGCTGATGCTACTCAGAGCCATATTTTACTGACCGCACCTTCAAGCAGAAACGAGTACGAGCTGATCTGACCACGTGACTCCATGCGGGTCAGAGTTCACTGTGGAAGTGGACAACAGTGAGCCATGCAGGCAGCAGCCAGAAAGTTTACCATCACGTTCCACAGGCAGGGACCCACAGCGGCTGTGAGCATCTGTAATCCTGCTAGACAGAGCTGCACCTCTGTTATATCAAATCTACACACAGAACACATCCACATTTACTCCGGGTCACCTGAACACGTAAATGCTGTGATCTAATGACAAGACTAAACCTCAGGTCTAATTAACTTGCTGCACCTTTTATTAACTTTTTCAAAGCTTTGGACTGAATTCCTGAAAAACCTGTTTATGACTACCTCATAGGTTTCAGTAGGTAAAGTCAGAAGGTGATTCAAAATGACTACATTCTTTCTATACCAATAGTCCATTCTGCCTAATATGAAGATGTTGGCTTTAAAAATCAATCATATAAATCTAATATTTGTGCACAAAGAAAAATCTGTGTTTATATTTATACAGAAGGTGTTCAATAAAAGTGAGAGCACACATAAAGGTCAAGTAAACAACTAGAACTTTTCAGGGTTTTCAATTCTTAAGTCAGTGTCCATATAATTTTTATGTCACCCTCATTTGTAATAAAAATCAGAGATTATTGGTTGGCAAACTGAGCAGTTTACTACTAATAATAAAAAAAAAACTAGACTAGTTTAACAGCCAGAAAACAGTCTGAAACCCAAGATTGAATTAAACAGTCTCTACAGGTGTTGTGAGTGTTTAAGTACCATTTGAGACTTAACAACATCCTTTCATAATGAAATCCTATGAATTGTGCGGCCCTTTGTGTCATGCATAATATTACACATACAGAATGCCAGAATACAGGAGTTCACAAAGTGGGGCTAATGTTAGCTGTGCTAACTTCAGCAACCTTTGTTGCTTTCAGGTTAAAATCTGCATAACTGTATAAAATTGGTCTGGCTTCATGGCAAAACATAGAATAGTTACAGAAACTCAGGTAAATCAAGTTCATGGCCATGAGTTGTCCTGTCAGGAAGTATTGCCTAAACCTAGCCGAGTATTTTTTTTTTTTTTTAAATAATTAGGAACACCGTTAAAACAGCACAAATGTTTTGAGGTAATCTGTCTGAACTTTGGCCTCTGGTATGAGCAGAGGCCAACTACTCCAGCCTCCAGATGTGGACATTTTCAATCCTTTAAATCCTACATAGAATAATTCTATGTAGATGAACATGACAGAAGAAATGAGACTGATAAAAAATGTGAAATGAAAAAAAAAGGAACAGAAAAAGAACATTTGTACTCAGAAGTAAGAATCAATAGATTAAAAATGTATTTCATGAACTGCAGTGAGGCTGTGATGGTACAGAAAGTGGTTGCATATTTTTAACAACCCCCATAAATAAACATTACTTAGCCTCCCTGTAGATAAACCAATGGTATCAATTTCAAAATCCTTCATCACCTTGTTCTCAAGTTATCGTACTCACAGGATTTTCAGAAAACTTGACCTCTGACCTTAAGGTCGAGGTCACTGAAATTTGAACTCATCCAAGATTTTTAGTAGGTGCACCTATGATATCAATTTGAAGCTCCAGCATCGCCTTGGTCTCGAGTTATCACATTCACAAATTTAGGTCTCCACGCCACCCACCCGCACGATGGGTGGACAAGAATACCCCATCAGCCTTTTACGGCTGAGGCGTAACAATAAAAAGTTTAGTCTGTCATTGTCTTAATTTCCACCACAGAGAGAGACGAAAGTCTTCAAAGCAACAGGTACTAACGGTGTGCGGTGATGAGATATTAATAACTTCTTTAACAAACTATTTTTTGGGGGGTGACAAAGTGACGGGAGCAAAATTTAATCCTCAAGATGGACACTTTCATAAATCTTACACTTTTAACTTCTAACCTTTTGAAAGAATCTGAGGCAGCATGATTAACATCTGCTGTCAGTTTTTTTTCCACACGGACACAGTGTGAAAAACACTGTTGCCACTCTAACTCAGCACAGCGAAGCATCAGTAAGAACTGCTGTGAAATCAGAAATGAAACAGATTTGTCTTAAGACGACTACATGTGTTGCCAGATAAGAAAAATAGCTGCAAACTCTTCTCTTAAACATAAGAGAAGAGAAAATAAGCAGTTTTTATTGACTCACATCCCAAAGCGCAGCGTCCCTGACACATATGTTTGCCAGTGTGCACAATAGAACATAAACATCCCGGCGAAGCAGCAGAAGAACATCCAGTCTGGGTTGGTGCCCAGCTGCGCTGCTATACTGGTTCCCAACACCACAAACACTGCAGAGGAGAAACAGATTATTCACTGAGCTTCAGATTTTCGGAAACACAGAATCAAACGGGATGTAAACTGACCGGTGGAGAGGGAGTCACAGCCGTGGTCAAACAGCTCGCCCAGCGGAGAGCTGCTGTTAGTGCGTCTGGCCTGCTTCCCGTCGATGGCGTCCAACGACTGGTAGATAAACAGACCCACCGCACACAACAGGTATGCCCAGAGAGGAGCCTGGAGCAAAAAACGCAAATAATCACATGGAGGTCACTCTATGTTGATGCTCACGAACAGGTGCAGTCTAAGGCAAATTTTACATGCCGTGGCTGGTGGAGGATTGGGCACCATGACCATGATGGTTTCTTTCACCTCATTAATATACATAAACACAGAGACTGCAATTGTTAGAATTGTGCCAACACCTTTCATAATGAGTAATGTGCTGGTGAAAGAGGAACTGGGGAGTTTAGTTCCTGCTATGAAGTAAAGGCTTCAGTGTGAGACCTTGTTCACATACAATGATGAATGATGTAGATTATTTAAGTGAGCGGAAATGAACAGAGATCATCTGAACAGTCATTAAAATACACCCGTCTCTTTTTTTGCCTTTAGCCAGTCCATCATTACGTGTGTGTAAAATGCCTCACTCGTCTCTCTCATTCAAGTCTTTACAGACAAACACACTCAAATCAGAATCAGAATAATTTATTAATCCCTAAGGAAACTGGAGAAACAAAAGCATCTGTGCAGTTTCTAATGTAACAGCAGACAGAAATACTCTCACTTTTTTTTCCCCCTCATTGTGAGATTTGGTATTTCAGTGTAGCTGAAACGCCCACACATGACAGAAACCGCAGCAACATGTCAGTGCTGGCTGCAAGAACATCAGTTGCCATTTTACTCCCCTCTGACACCCAAATAAATATCACCAGATTTAAGAAGAAGCTCTCATATATTTGATCCTAAGAGCTCACGTATGACAGTCAACAGTTATTGTTGGAGGTTGAAGGTAGTGCCAAAGAAAATAAAACACTGAACTCTCTAGACCAACCAGTTTTCAGTGGAAATTAAATACAGTCACACCGAAGGGTTAGCATTACAAAGACTAAAAGATAATTACAAAGCTGTCCACATAGATATAAGCCAGAGCAAGTGACATATCTTTATGATTTGGTTCATTCATGCGGTCCCTTTGTCAACAAATTAAGTCAAGTGACTTTATTCAAAACATGCATTTAATTTTTATTATCCTGTTTAATAAGCATATTGGTAACCATTTATAACTTCCACGAAAAAACTAAATCATGCACAAGCAGCATCCTCAGCATCTGAACAGCAAAGTTAACACAAAGAACAAACAAACCAAAAAAGGACTGCAGTTCCTCTAATGGCCACTTGAGGCTGACCCTCAAACTTCATCAACCCCATAGATTCCCATATTAAAATGTCCAACTTTATAGAATTAAAAAGCACATTTATATTATTTGTCTTTTGTTTTTTGAAAGTTCTCTCCATCCTGTGTTCAGTTAAGGTCATTTCTGCCTCCAAAAAAGCAACACTGAGGCTTAAATTTGCAGAAGCACATGGACAATACAGTGCCAATGTTTTTCTTTTATATACCAATCTAAAAGCATCTTTACCAACACTGCTTTCAATCATGAGTTAAATGATTGACTTCTTATTACACTTTTTCTTTCTCTGAGCTACCGCTGATGTTTCACATTAAAAGCCTTCCAGCAGTTCCTATTACCTAATCTTACCCTTTTCATATCTGCTTATGTTTTAATATAAAACACTGACAGAAAATAACAATAACAGTAGCGCTGTAGCTATGGACCTCATCCTCTTTAAGATTATCGGCTAACCTGCTCAGTGGCAGTTGGGCAGTAGTAGACGAGCACGAGGGTGGTGAAGACGTTGGTGGCCAGGCCGATGATGGTGATAAGATTGGGTGCAATCCAGGAAGGGACACGTCCTACCAGCCATTCCCAGTAGCGCTGCATAAGAGGCTCCAGCAGGGAGCGTCCAGCACTGCTGTACCTGCAGGGATGGGCAACAGGTGGTGGCAGTTGAGACACAGAGGAGCGACAGATATGAATGTTTACCGACTTTTACGAGGGCTTAACAATTATTAACTGTGTTTAAATATATCTCAGCAAGCTGTAGAAACAGAGTTACAGCTAGAGTTTCTTGAGTTTGTGAGCTGCAATGAAGGTTAATGCTCCAATCAGCACGAGAACAACAAAGAAAACAAAAATCTCATCCAGACAAATGGGACGTTACATTATGTGGCTTTTGGTTGATCTAAAACATTTTGCTTTAATACATATTCATGTATTTGCCAAATCACCTGTTCGTTATAATTCTGCATTAGTCTCAGACGGTTAAAAGATGGTAGATTGGTTCCTCTCAAAGGTTCACAAACTTTTTCTTGCACAGATTTCTGCTTTAATTACTTAAAATGTCTTGTGATCTTCATCTCACTCGCAGTTGCACACAAAACACAGAGGATACAAAAATATTGTTGAATTTAACTGGGATTGTCCATAAGTCCTCCTCATAATTGTGCAAGTCTTATCAGCAGCTTGTGGGAATACTTAAGTTTGGTGCTGCTAAAGGAGGTTCTGTGAGTTATAAACCTACTTTTCTTGGCTTGTGCTCTAAATTATTGCTAAATAAATTCTAAAAGACTTCAAAAGTGCAATTTTATTTCTATAGTACCTTTTAAGACAAACATCACATAACCCTTCATCAGTAAATACCACAGACATCAAATGGACAAAATAGCATCATTAAAAACTTTAAACTAAGTCTTCTGAATTCAGAGGTGGCTGGCAGCCAGTCCTTTAAATGTTAAAATGTTTAAGATGTTTTCAGATTTAATAATAGAAACATTACCTCAAACTCCATTTGGATGGATTTTTAATGTTCTTAATCACGTCACTGCAAGAAATTCCAGCACCGTTTCACCTCCTACACATTTTAGATAACACACTGTGGCAGCTTCTTTAAGACGGCTATTATATGTGTAAATCCAGTTAACAGTATCATTAGCTAATTTATCTTAACAGCCTAATTTAACATCTTAAAAATAAATAAAATCCCAGCTGCTTAGGCCCAAGAGGGGGTCAATTTCACCCCATCTGGCTTGTAACACCCTGATGGAAACACTAAAGATGATAATGAAGATGTCATTAGTCTCAGCCAAGACTAATGGCTTCAAAATAACAGTTCACCAGAAATCTGTGGTTAAACTCAAGTCTAACGGTGTTATAATACAACAATTTTGTTAACTTATTTGGATAAAGCTCTTAAATTCAAACAAATACTTTCATTGAACTTGTTTTTTTAATTTAAACTAACATCATGTTTAACTGGGAAGACTATGTTTTCACTTCTGATACATTATTTGACCTTAACTTAAATTGAAAGTGATAATAAGGGTTTTGTTTCAGCTCGAGGTGTGACTCAATCCGACCCATGAGTCTGAGAGAGGAAACACGAAGAAGGGAAGGAAAAAAAACAAACAAAAAAAACAGCACAAGCTGCTACAGGCCTGATCTGTCAACAGTAACATAGCTCGTCAATCCTGACATACCAGCAGTTTTTTTTCCTAAACCAATCATAATGACTATGTACATCTGTTATCCATTAACGTAACACTATTCTTGAATGACACATTGCAATAATAGAGAGCACTAGCACAAATCTTGACAAATGTAAGCTTAAATTTTCCTGGAGAAATCGGGTTTAATTTAGGAGGTATTGTGTCTGAGTGGCTGTGGGAATCATTTCTCTTTTTTACCACGTTGAAACAAGTCTGTGAGAACACTTGGTGCAGGCATGTCATGCTTCATGCTGTGGAGACCACAAACACAGACCTGAAGCTAAAGTTTCTACAGAAAATTATTACAATTTGAGTCACTATGCTGGTTATAAAAATGAACTGGAAACTGATATTGTAGACAACATTTATGAGGACTCAGCTCCATTCTCTTCAGACTGTTAAAAGGCAACCTATTACAGGGCCAAAAATGATACTTCTTGAGATAAATGAGATTATTATTTAACACAATTATTCCTGCACTTTGGAAAAATGACGGTTTTATTACGGTTTGAAAAAGAAGAAATTTAGATTTCCTTGAACTTTCATTTTATTTTAATCAAATAAACCCATTAAAAAAAATGAAATTAAAAATTTAATATTTGGTGTAGAGGAGCATGTCGTGACTCAGTGTCAGCCCTCTTCTGACTGGATGCCCCTCACAAAAAGATTTGAACACTGCACCTGTGCACATGAGATGATCATATTATGGCTACACCCTCTCTTTGAAATCATACACAGCCAAGAGTAGAACAAAAAACTGAGCATGTGCTTTTGGCTCACAGGGATTACTGTGGAAATGCTCACCTCCTTATTTGAAACCTTTGCTCGTGTTTAATACGAGCATCCAATTTTGTGACAGTACACATTTGACATAAAATAGATTTCCCACTTTTCACTCCACTTACTAACACTTTGTTTTCCTGAGTTCAGTGTACACGGCAGAAACCTGCATTACCTGTGCTCCTCCAGTCTCTTGAGTTGGTGTCGAGACAGGGGGGGTGAGGGCAACTCAATCAGCCTGCGCAGGACTCCAGGGGACAGCCAGCAGGTTGCCTCCATGCCCATGCCGTGCCCGGGGTCTTTGTCCCGGCTAAGGCCTCGGCGAGTACGCAGACCCCCCCCTTGCTGCTGCCCCGTGGCGCTCATGAAGCCCTGCTTCCTGCTGGTCTGGTCCCTGATGGCTCTACCTCTGCCACTGCCAGTGCCCTGCCTGAGGGGCTAAAGATCCACAGTGAGGCCGGATGATGCCTAAGAAGAAAAACCCAACATCATAAAACTGCCCTGTGGAAATATCTCAGCAAAAAGAAAAAGAAATGCACCTCCTAAAATCCCAAAAACCAATTTCAGAGGCTACAACTAAAAATTATTTTTTATGCTTCATTAATATCATATCTACTTATTCTTCTAGGCTACTTGTTATATATCAATGTTAAATCTGGTGCTTAAGAACTTTCTCTAACAAATCCTTCCATTGGACAAGCTAAAACTTGAAAACAGCTGAAATTTTAAAAATAATATACATTTTCTTTTCTTTTTTTTTTTTAACTAAAATTAAAAAAACTAATTCACTTCACTAATACCAAAAGCCACATGGGAATACTGCATGACCAACTGCAACTGTTATTGATGGCATAGTTTTTTCTTTCCCTGCTTGAATAATTTTAGTGAACATTTACCTATTTTAGGTAAATGACGCACTTACTATGCCCTAGTGTTAGCATAAAGTCAGACAAAGGCTCCTGCAAAGTGAGCTGTGAAAGGTTTAAACAACCAACCTCCCAAATATCTCTATAGCCCTGTTGCACTATGGAAATGTGGATGCAATATTCTTGAAAGTGAACGTGCAATGCAGATATCTGCAGCTCCTGTAACACCCACATAGACATGCTCAAGACTGGTTAAAGAATGTAAGTCTGATGCCATGTTTAACCAGTGCTAAGGCAACAAGTAAAGTGGAAATGCATCAGAATAATAAAGGAGGGTTTAGCGAAAACACACACTTTTAAATGTGGCTTTGTTTAGACTCCTTAAGATTTATATTTTTTGCTGTACAGTACAAGCAGTGCTTTTACATGGAAAAACAAAAATTATATAAGCGTATATGTAATACACGCCATAGTTGTAAGTTTCCTTGTGTCTTTGCAGGAGCAGATAGATGAGCCCATAACTATGATAATCAGTCTGAGCTTTTAAAAAAAACCATAGGAACGAACTAAAGCATGGGTTTGGAGAGTTGTTCCTCCCCTACTCTAATGTATAAGCCCATCCATCCATCGCCACTTGTTAGGAGTGAGGCTGCAGCCTCTATGACCTAAGCAAAGAAACCTAGACCCCAGTCTCACACAACAAGACATTGCTAGGCTTTACTGGACCTGAACACCAAGGTCTTATCCCAGTAGGACATGCCCAGAACACCTTAGCTTCCTCCTTTTGATGTGTAAGAGTAATGGCTCTTCTTTGAGTCCCTCCCAAATGACTGAACTTCTCACCCAGCCACCCTTTGGAGAAATCTCATTCCCACCACTTGTATCTCTGATCTCATTCTTTCAGCTGGAGCTTGTTCTCAACCAGGAAAGGGTAGAGTACCCACTCCGGGTCAGGGATGAACTGCTGCCCCAAGTGAAGGAGTTTAAGTATCTTGGGGTCTTATACAAACATATATAAAAATGCACCCTGACAAGACATCCACTTGACGAGGTCATCCGGAACATGACTCTCTGTATTGAGTTTGTAAAGACACTCCTGCAAAGAGCCACCCACTTACAGTCATAGGTGGATGTGAGTAATCAGCTTAATTATGCTCCTCATAATATTCTGAGATTAAAGGCAAGTTAAGACTCGTAACTGGGACAACAGGGCACATCTAAATTTCTGTAGTAACAGAGAAGGCCCATGTGTTGCTGATGACAGGACCCAGAGCAAAGCTGAAGAAAGATTAAATCAATAACGCAATATTTATTGAGACATTACTGACACTGACAGGGGTTAGTTCGCCAGCTGTTGACGCTGCCCGTCATTAACCTCGTCTACGTTTCTAAACTACTTCTTGTGACTGTCACTTGAGCTGCTGACAAAGCTCGAAGGGCACCAAACAACCTGCTTCTTGAGACCTAGCACACTTGCTGTTAGCCCAGTCCCCATCAGTTAGCGTGTGCATTAGCTGGACTATCTGCAACGTTAGCGCAGCGAACGGCTACGGAAGACTCATGTCAGGGTGGCAATATAAATTTACACGCTTGCTGCAAGTTTATTAACTCTTTTTCATACTTATTTTGCTAAAGGCACCGGTGCATACTCAGCATATTGCTCAGATCAGACGGAGACTCATGGACCTCCCGTGGTGACTGCGGCTAGCTTACGCTAGCCTAGCTAGGCAACCCAGACTGCTGGCAGGATGCTGAACGTAATGCCGACTAACCTGAGCGATTAAAGGACGAGAGTCGCGGACAGTCCAAGGGCCAGGTGGGAGTACTTCAAGCCGACAGACAGCACCTTTCTCTCCCCGGTTAGCTTTGTGATTTCCCCTCTATGACTTGGAATATCAAAACAGCGTCTGCATCTGTAAGGTGGATCACCACGACCGGTGTCACTGTGGTTTGACACAGCAGGCTAGTTATCGTTAGCCATCACAGAAATCTCGCGAAGTTTCCTTTCGTAAAGGGTAAATTTTGCCCTGAACACATCTCACAGGTACACGGCCCGCTCAAACTCCCTCTAGTGTAGGGGTGTCAAGTTCGTTTAGTTCGTTGGCTACATACAGCCCAGATCTGATGTCAAGGTGGTCAGACTAACAAAACCACTGCATAAAAACACTCCACCAAAGGCTTCTCTTTCCTTATAAGGAAGTTTGTTTCTGCCAGGCAGATACGAGTAAAAATTTGAATTGTCGTCTCTAAATTTTGAATATCGTAAAATTTTGACTTGAGTTGGCTTTCAAGTAATTTGAAATTTGAAGATATAAAAAAAATTGGACTTACTGACCGTGGTGAGACTTGCTTTGACAAGGACTTTGGGTCAGTGCTACAAAGAATGTCTTTTGTTTTTTTCATTATCATATAATTGATTGATTTATTGCAGCTTGGGTATGAGAAGCCTAAAAGCTTCTAACCTTAAACTATCAATACTTAGTTACTAAAACATTTTTTAATCCTCACAACCAAAAAATAGCATTTAAAAACACAGAAAACTTTTTGTATTTGGCCTCAAGAGAAGTTTTGAGGTTTTATCTCAAAAATAATATTATCTATCTGTCTTTTCTTCTTAGTTTAGATAACATAGCCCAGATTTAGTTTTTCTCATCCACTTCAGATGCTGCAAACCTTGCACCCGTCTTTATTACACCCAGAACTGATTGACAGCAACAAGTGGTCTTCAGGAAGTTCAAAGTGCAGCAGTTGTTATCTAAAAAGTTCCATTACATTTCTCCTGTCTGGGTGTCTTTGCAATATAAACCAGACCTGATTTCAGAATCTTCCTCCTGACCTTCAAGGTCCTAATCGGATTATCTTTCCCCTGACATTTCCAGCCCTATTACTCAACATACACCATCACACCCTTCATGCTGGGCTCTTAACTGTCCCTGGATTCAGTAACTAAACTCCTTTGAGGATACAGCATTTGGCCACAGAGCTCTTCTCCTTTGGCACAAACCTCCAGTCCAAGGTCGCCCGGGTGACTGAGTGTAGATTTTCAAATCCAGACTCAAACTTTTCTCCTCAGTTCTGTATTAGTAAAAGTCCAGGCTTATCAAATGATGCCAAGTTTATTTCAGCTGCATATTCTTTTCATTTTTGGACTCCAGAGTAGCTTTGCATGATTGACTATTCAAAGAAATCCTACTTATACTTCTCTTATACTCTTGTGCTAAAGCACTTGTTGGAGCTGCATCAAGGCGCAGCTGCACGCCTGTCTCTCTCTTTATAGCAAATGAGTGTCTCTCCCTGACAGGGGATTTCTTTAAATCACCCTGCCGTTCTTTGTTCAGCTGAGACACCTGAGTTATTCTCATGACACTCCCTCATAAAGAACAGATCAGAGCAACAGGTGACTGGAGCGTCTGTGCTGAAAGCCAGCGCTGACCACATCTGGAACATCCGCACAGTCTATCACCTGAACCTTTGTCTCACAGAGATTTCACAGGCTTCACTGACCCAGCGTCCCAGCGCAAGTACTGCTACTCAACAGCCATCTTGAAATGCCCTTGGGTATTTATAATAGGTATTTTGAAGAATTACATAAATTTATCTTAATGTCAATGGTTATTGGAACAAAACTGCAGCTGATTAGATTTGATATGGATGTATGGATGGATAGATAGAACATGTGACACAATTTTCTTAATTTTGCTTCTGTACACAATAACAGTGGATTTTAAATCTAACCATAAAGATGAAAGAATTATAATACAATACAATACAACTTTATTTATATAGCACATTTCAAAACGAAGGTACACCAAAGTGCTTCACAACAAGGTTAAAACATAAGATATAAGATAAAAGGCTATAACAGAGTACAAAAAACCCCAAAAGTACAGACAAAATAAGAAATAAAACATTAGAGCTTAGTTTAGGAGATAAAATTACTGGGTATTCATAAATATAAGGTGGGGGTATTTATACAGGGGAACATTAGTAGAAGATAAATAACATCAGGGTAAAATATAGGGGATGTGCACTAACTAACTGAAAACGCTTGGTCAAACAGGTACGTTTTTAACTGAGATTTAAATGAATAGATGGAATCAGAGGCGCGAATAGCAGCAGGAAGATTGTTCCAGAGGCTCGGGGCTGCTAGGTCAAAAGCACAGTCACCTCTGGTCTTTAGCCGGGATCCAGTCTGCACTAAGAGTAATTGTCCCGATGATCTTAGGGCTCTCCTAGGGGTATATGGACTAAGGAGTTCAATGAGGTAGCACGGCGCGGTATTGTTTATGATTGTAAAGGTAAGCAACAGAACTAACACTCAATTCGGTATTTGGCAGGGAGCAAATGCAGGTCAGCAAGGACATAAGATAAGATAAGATAAGATAAGATAACCTTTATTAGTCCCACACGTGGGAAATTTGTTTTGTCACAGCAGGAAGTGGACAGTGCAAAAGTTATGAAGCAAAAATTAGAATAAAATAAAATACTATATACAGTAGAATACCCCCCCATTCTCAGAGGCAAATAATTACACATTCCCTTATTATTCCATGACAAATTTAACAGATATCTGGAGTTAACTGAGCTTTCAATATGAGGCCCAAAGAGGTGTTGAATGCAAAATGCCTCAGAGACCACAGAAGACACCTAAAGTGGATGATTCCAGAACTCTTTCCTGGGTTAAGAAAAACCCTTCACACCATGTAACCGAGTCAAGAACACTCGCGAGGAGGTTCCTTTATCATTGTCAAAGTCTCTAATCATGAGATTAGAGACAGAAATACAGAGGGTTTGTGACAAGGTGCAAACAACAGGTTGTATTTGGGAACAAGAAGGCCAGATTAGACTTGACCAGATAACATCTAACACTAACTGCACAGCCCGGAAACAATGGACAATCCCTGGTTTCCTGGTACCAGGAAAAACCTGAACCAGGTTGGCAGGACGAACAGGATGAACTCTGTGCTCTCTGCTCAGATTCAGGTAAAATCTGTGACACTGACTGATAAGACAAAGCATAATGAGTCCCCTTTAAGCAGTAAGCTGACACAGACCGTGACCGTGTGTACAACTGTGCACCACTTAGTTTAATATAAATATTCACAAGGTAAAATTGCAAGCATTCAGATTAGTGTTGCATACATCCTTGCACATTTCTTTATACACTGATCACACAAATTTGGAAATGTTACTGACTCTGGGTAAATTCAAGCTGCACTATATGACATGTTAAACTTAACACAGGTTTGCATTTTTACTACTGAACCAACCACAACGCACTGATTTTATTTTACACAAAGCACTGGTCTAATGCAGCCAAGAAAAGCACAATGATCATGCACATTTTCCAACATGCTGACAGCTGAATAAAAGTTGCACAAAGCCAAATGCAAATGATGTCAGATATTTGCAATAAGATCTAAATGAGTCATCATTTCCCTCCTTTCCTCTCCCTCTTACACAGTTGCATCAGTCTTTTTGAATGTAGTAGCTGCAGCCTAAAGTCCCTCATTCCTTCCTGTATTACAGGCTTTTTTGTGTTTGTAATCATTCACTTTGTAACATGACTTCACTGTAAAGGCTGAAAGTCAAAATCCTCCATCAGCTTCAGTATAGGAGTTAAATCAGACCATGCTGCTGTAATTGAACATAACTCTCTATTGCCTTTTCTGCTGTACAAATAACATGGTTTTCACCTGCAGTCACATCCTTGTTTTGTTAGGCAGCACATCTTTGTCTGGGTCTTTGTTACTGTATAGTACTTATTGGACAATGGGACTTTTTGGAATCGTTGGATGGAGATGCTTACATTCAGGGGCACCCCTTGAATCTCTCGACTTTCAGGTTGCTGTTACCTCTGCATTTACTTTCTTGGGTTCTCTTTTCAGAATCTATCATAGCACACAGTGCTACGTCTAACCTGTTAAGTTCAGGTTAGACTCCCTGCAAAAACTTTGCAGAGACGGATGCTATGGGCAGCTGTAGGATGCAGAGCAACTGACACCTCCAAAAAATCAACAACACTGTTGTGCATCAGGCAAATTTGCTAAAAGCAGCACAATAAAGGACAAAAGAGACCAACCTGAAAATATTTCAGTTAATGATAAAAAAAAAGCACTTCTGAGGTGTGGGAGAAGCATAGCTGCAGGTATGTAAATATGTTCAGTCTCATGCTTCAAGGACTTTTTAACATTAACAAAAGACAACATCATTAAAATGCTATTTTTATGTTATAAAGTGGACATTGAAGGGGTATTTAGAAAAACAAATTAACTAATTTACTTGATTTAAGTTTTGTTGAAGTCAGGAGCGTTGTTTTCTCCCAAATGTATTTGGGAAAATCCCATGCTGCTTCTCTGCCAGCAAAATCACATAAAAACTATTTAAAAGAACCAAATAAATTTTGGTTCTCATCCAGATCAGGTTCTTTAAAACTGCTACATGCCTTTGTGTGGGATCTCAAACTGTCTCCGTCCTACACTTTTTTCTGGGCTTCATACTTTCGCCATCTTTCTGCCGAATCCAAAATTTGTATATTTGCATTTGATGGAGAGAATGAGAGCTGGAAAATATGTAGCAGAGCTGGGTGACGTATCACAGCTTTTGTATATCAGGGATGATGTGTTTATAATTCAAAGAATATATACAGGAGAAATCTGCATACAGTCTTTTAAATATTTATGCTTGCTGTTACCAGGTGGCAATTTTTTCCCAAAACTGAAAACTGAAGAGTTACAGCATTTAGTTTACAAAAAGTAAGCCTATTCAACTTTGGTAACCAGCTGTAGGAAAATGGTCAAAAAAAGAACATCACAAATTAAACTGCAAAATTAATTTGAGCATTTAACATTTTAGTATAAGTATGATTTTTTTTAAATATCTGCACAAAAAAAGCTTATTTTTCCATGAATGCAAAAAATATATAACAGACTAAATCATGTATTTTTTAACTGTCACAGTTAGGTTTATTGTGACTTTGAGTTTTGCAGGCATCATCTGCAGTTATGAAATTGTCTAAATGGCTTTCAAACACATGAATATGCTGGTCCTAAAACTAAAGCTGGATATTGAAAAAAGTCTGCAATAACCAACAAGTTTTATATTCGTTATCTAGATAATTTGGTGTGTGTTGGCCTTAACGTGTGATATTCAGTCATGATTAAAAAACAAAAAACAACAACATCAATAAACCCCAATAAATGTTTTTTAAAGCCTATGCAGTCATATAGACGTATGCAGTCATACATTGAAACCTTACCACTACACCCACTGAAACACTTTCATGCAGCTCTATTAACTAAACTTAAACTTACAGCTGCTTTTAAACACTTGAGACACATCTGCAGCTGAATGGGTGCTTTGGGCACTCCGGATGATTTTGTAGTTGTGCTTTTTGTGCATTTTATTATTCAAACAATTGACACAATAAAATTTTCATATATGTTTAGCTTCATGTTTTTGCTTCTGTGCGTTGTTAGTCGTCCCCGTTTGGCAGGTATGGATTAAAGAAGTCTCTCAGGAGGCTCCTGACTCGGGCGTTCTGGGGGTTTCCATCATCAGGGATCAGCTCTGGATTCAGAGCCAGGTTTAAGACCTTTGTGGGGCTGAAAGCGGCAGAGCGGGTCTGTGCTGTGTGGAGACCCTCGATCGCGCTGGACAGCCAGAAGAGTCTCTTGAGACTCTGGATGGTTCGGCCGCGGTCATGCATCAGCTGGTGTTCAGTTACAGCTCGGCGACTGCAGCGAGAAAAGAGACAGCAGGAAGCAGCTGCTGGTCAGCGCACAGTCTCAAAGTTCATGCAGCAACCATCAATGACATGTTTTATCCAAACACACAGATTCATTTATGGAAACAAACTCAGAGCCGCAAACGCAGCACAACAAACAGGGTCCATTCATTTCTCAGCACATGAATACATTTTAAATGAGTGAAAACTGTTTTAGATTCAAAGTGACACCAAAAACAGATAAAATCCGTAATAAATAAATAGTAGTTATTATTCATAAACTCTGAAATAAGGTGGGAACAGTGAGCCCACCTGTCGCTTTGTTGGCACTGGCCGGTTGTAACAATGACAAGAAGCATGACAGCGAGCCACTGCACAGGCCTGTGGGACGTCTGCATCTTCTGCATGAAAACAGCAGCAAAGACAAAACACATTAAAATCTCTCATACAAAAGGTAAAAAACAAACATTCTGAATGCACATCAGCTATTGCTCTACCAGCTCAGGAGGAAGAGAAAGTCATCTACTAATGAAAAGGTTGGGGATCCCTGGGTGATCCGGGTGATACTGAACCCTTTTGAGTTGCTTTTGATGGGTTCATCTATCTGAATGTTAGATAAAAAACATTTAGACATAGAAAACAGTGCTTGTATATATGTGTGTGTGGATGGGTGAATGAGACATGCTACATTAAGCACTTTGAGACTTTGAAGTAGAGTTAAAAAGCGCTATAAGAATCAGCCCATTTACCATCAACTGTTAGCACCCTTACACGCCCTGTCACCATTTTTCTATCAGCTATGGGAAACATTTTTCTTTAGCAGTTCCCAGGAAAAAGGAGCACATGCTCAACAAACTGAGGAAAATGAAATTTTCTTCAGCAGAGATGAGTCGTTTTCACACATGAACTGTAGAAGAATCGTGAAGGGGGATTTTCCACAGTGGTCCTCTCTGACATGCAGCACACAGCAGGAAATAGACCACCTCAGACACTTTAGCGCTGCTGGAAACACTCGGTGTGTTTTAGGCCTGCACAGAGCGCGCAGGAGCACAATGCCCACTCGCAGCAGTCAGCTGTATGGACTGATGCATTATGATATCACATAAATGTCAGACTGCATCTGACATTTATGTTCTCGTGCTTGTGTGTCAGGTAAGCTGTGGAAATGTTTAGTTCAGTGGTGTACGTGTGAGTGAGTGAGTGCGTTTTTCTTGTGGCTAGGGTGATTAGGTGCCCCAGTCTATTCAGGGACTGCGCCACATTTTTATCCCTAATCCCCACGATCCAGATACTGAGACAATGTCCAAGCTTTTGATTGGCTCTTAAATCAGGAGCCTATGAGTCTCACGAGAAAAGTGGTGCTCAATAAGAGATGTGCTGATCTGTGGATGCATCCCTACTGAAACTCCAAGATAATCAGCAGACAGAAATGCAGCTAAAATTAAAGTTAACAAGTTCTTCTGAATGAAAAGAGAACATGGGAACATGCAAAGACTTTTGCATAAGAATAAACAAAAACCTCCCATTTAAGCTTATCGTATTTTCTGATTGGAGTTTAAAAACTTCAAATAAACCGCTAAATAACCTGTAACGCACTCCTTGCCCTATTTAGATAGTTGCCAACAGACCTTTAACCCATTACCAGGTACTGACCACTTCTTATGGAACCACTGAGTTATGCAAGTCACTGAAATATAACAATACAGAAAATATAAGCATATAAGCAAATGCATTACATTTGCATCTGCTTTTCTTTCATTTGCTGTACATATAAAAGCACAGTAATCAGCCTGAAAAATACCAGAAATAAATGTGCTTGTAGAATATGAACACAACGCATCGTTTATGAAGGTTTTGTTTGTGTTTTAATTTTTGATGATGTGGGCAATCTGGATGAATCTGATTCTAAGTGTTGGAGGATATTTTTGGTTTCATTAGTGGATGCAACCAAATTATGTTCCACTACCTCACAAAGAGATAATTGTGTAAACCTGCAAACAACAAAGAGTTCTCCACACATCTGATTCCTCTGCAGCCATTCATTTTTTTCCCCAGCATCAGAATCCAGAATGAACACAGCTGCTGTTTTCTGCCTTGAAGCAAACTACAAACTTTTCACAAAGCTGGAAGATCGGCTGTATGCAGAGAAAGGTGTGATGGGTAAGTCATGAGGAGCCAATGATCTCCCAAAGTCAATGACAAATCAAGCTGATTGATCCTACTCCATGTGGGCCTCGGGTTCAACACAAAAAAAGAAAAAAAAACACGTAAAACGAGCATGCAAACGTTTCCGATATTGTGTGTTTTCTTTTACTGAATCTGGATTTCATATCAATTTCAGTTTTATAAAGTTCAATTTACTTTTACCTGTTTGACTGACACAGAAAAAATAAATACCAGCATCATTTAAGTACAAAAAAACAAATCAAATAAAAACTAACATATGAAAAAAAAAATTACTAAAAGCTTCTTTAGAGACTCTTAAAGAGGTACTTACATTGCCCCTGTTTGCGACTGCAGTACTTCGGACGATTAGACACTACACTGACTTCAGATTCGACCTCGAGACCTTTTATAAAGCTCTCTCCGTCACACACACACGGACACACACTTTACCCAGACCTCCCACTCTCTTAATTGAAAATGGTTTGATTTGCTCCTGAAACAAACGTCAGCACCATCATCTCTGACATGTGATCTTTGTGACTGCAGAGAAAAAAAAAACATGAAGCATTTTTTTTGGCTTATTCATGTTAATAATTTGATCCCAAAACAGCCACTTGCACCCCAGTGTGACAGTGGAGGAGGTTTACACACTTATACATGCTCTTTACATAAGCAGGTGTTTTCAAAAGGAGGATGAAATTCAATTGAGGGATTATCATTTTTCTATTTTCTGGTCTAATCCCCTCTGGTTCCTCTTGCAGACTCATGCTGGCTAACAATGGGGGGAAGAAATGGGGCTGAATGGTTGTATTGATGTTGAGGGTGAAGACACGGAGCGGAATGAGTCAGTGTGAATGACGCGAGCGTCAGCAAACTGTCTGCCAGTTCAGCTTTAAACTTTGCTAAATGATCTGTCTGCAGTTAAGATGTTTGTCGCCTGGAGCTCTACTCCACATTACGACCACCGGCACTAATGAACCCAAACAAACTGGAGTCACTGGTTGCTGTGGTGGCGCCGCAGTCGCCATTAGAAATGCAGTCGTCGTGACAACATCTTGCAGGGCGAGTTTCCCTCAGCGAGAAATGTGGGCTGCCATCGGAGGCTCGTGGGTGGAGAGATGGGAGCGAGATGAAGTGATTTAATTCATTAAGGAGTAAATGATGGCAGTGTGAAGAAACCCAAAGAGACGGACAGCAAGGGAGGAGTCGTGAGGGTGAAAGAAACCAAGAGACAAGAAACTAATCAGCTCGATGGAGGTTAATTTCTCACGGCAGGAAGTGAGTGTTTACATGACTCACATCCAAACCCAATACTCAAATTCTGTTTTATATAGAAGACTCATTGTTAAACTTTCCCTTTTGTGCGTCACAGTGGATTAGCACTGTTGCCTGGGTTTGAATCCACTGGCCAGCTGAGGCCTGTGTGGCGTGTCTGTGCAGGTTCTCTCCGGGTACTCGGGCTTCCTTAAAAAGGCATGCATGCAGGTTAATTGGTGATTTTGGATTTGCATGTAAGCCAGTGACTATGTGATAGTGACCAGTGTATCTATTCTACATAGCATCCAGTAAACAGATGTTTGTACAACAGATAAGGATGGTGGTTGGTAAAGTGGGAACTGCATCTAGAACAGAAACAGCTGCATTATGCTGCTAACACAACTCTTTACAAGCACCTGCACAGACAGCATGCTAATGCTAGGCTAGCAAGAAACCCGGAGTGATGCTAGCCTAGTGAATGCTGACCCTGAACTTCAACAGGTAACAACAGCAGAGATTAGCAGTCAGGGTGCAGCCTCTGTTTCTACCTGTTCATGTTTCTACAGTAGAATCACTGCAGTGATTGTTTTTAAGTCACCGTGCTGGTTTTCATCTTTGCTTTGTGTTGATGCCTAAAATACTAAGACAAAGATCATGTGGGGTGTCCTCACAGGGATTGGTGTTGGTGTGTGGGACTGTAGCCCATAGGTTTATATTTGAGACGATGCATTTCAGGTGTTCTGTGTAACATGTTTAATAACGACCCCCAACACTGATCACAACAATGAGGGGAACTACCTCCAACTTGCACAAACATTTGAACACAAAGCTTGTAATTAATTTACATGAATGTCTTTGACGTGCTGCTAAGAGATGGTGGTGACTCAAAGTGGAGAATCTAAAAGAATCGAAATGATAACTGATGTCAGTATTGACATCATTCCTACTCACACTGCATCTACTGTCCCAAAGTATTAACCTGGAATTACCCCTCCACAGTTTTGTAGTGTCTTTTGGGCGTGTTTAATGCACAAGGTCTGCTCTGCCGTTCCTGTGTCTGTTTTGTACCAATGAGGCACTTTTAAGATGTCTCACTTTCCAACACATTACTGAAATTGGTAATTTTCTGATAATTAGTTGTACAGATAACTGATTACATAATTTCCTTTGGGATAAATAAAGTATTCGGATATCTGCTGGTCTCACAGTCGCTATGACGGATATATGAGATAGAGCTCATACAACAAAATCCATGACCTGGGGATCATACCAGTTGCTTGGCTGTTACGCACTAACAGTAGTTTACCAAATTATCTGTCTTTGATTCTCGCATGAATCAAAGATTTGCAGCAGTTCCAACAAGGATCCAAATGCAGGGGGAAAAAGGCGATTTAATACTGAGATGATTCAAAGCTGCAGAAAAAACAAACAAACCCAAAAACAATGAATCCACCAAGGCAGAAAAAAGAACAGGCAGCAGAGTGAGAACAGGAGAAACCGATGAGAGTAAAAAAATCGAAAAAGACAAAGTAAAAACAAACGCAGAAAGTTATCCTTTCAAAATAAAAGAGGAATCTACAGAAATGTGTAAAATTCTGTTGTGAACCACAATGTTCAGATAAGGTCTATAAATACCAGTGAAGCACAATAAAAGTTACAGATTCTTAAAAGAAATAGAGACAGAGAAGTTCAGGCATGAGTAAAACCAGGGAAGACTTTCCTGTGAAAGTTTTAAGACAACTTAAAGAAAGTCGCTGACTCAGCAAACCAGATTTCCTTCAGTAGCTCACTCCTCGCCTCGAGGTGCTGCTATAAATCCCCTGTCCTCTTTAGTTTTAGTCGTGCTGTATTTCACTCTGGGCTGACTGTTCTTTAAGCTACTACAGATACCTGATGAAGGAGACAGAGCGTTCCCTTTGGCATCAACTGGAAGTTAGTTTTTTATGTTTTATGTTGATATTAGTTTTTATTATTAAAAGAAAATGAGGTTAATACATTTATTATAACTGTGTTTTGGATGAAGAAATATTGGATTTACACACTGACATGTGTTTTTGTTTTTTTGTTTGTTTTCAGTTTGTTTTTTGTTTTTTTTTGGGGGGGGGGCATCATAGTGGGTTTTAAATCAAGCAGTGAAGATGAGTTTGAAGTGCAGACGTTTAGCTTTAATTGAAGAACTTTAGCAAAGTATTACTTTAACTATTTAAGAATTACATTCATTTTTATACACAGTTCCCAGATCTCATCGTTTTCAGGGAAGGCCTTGCATATTTTGACAAGATAATGCTAATCTGCATAGTGGGGTTTAGCTTTATATACTGTAGACTTTCTCATTTTAAATATGTGATGTGTTTTCTTTGTTCAGTTGTAAATAAAAAAGGGGTTGCATTTTGTTTTTACAGTTTACAGAGCGTCCCAGCGTTTTTGGAAGTGTGGTTGTAAAATTGTATATTTGTCCAATTACTTTTGAGCATCTGAAAATGTGAGACTATATGTATAAACAAGAGTGTAACTCCTAAAAAGTTAATGCAATACTTTTGTTAAAGCCGTCAGTTAAAGCCAAAAGTCTGCATGTCAATCGCATCCTGATGGTGAAGATAAGTTTCCACTTCTAGAACAGACAGAAAGAAACAGAAGGAAAAAAGAAATGCGCCCAAGCAAAGGACCTTAAAAGGGTCATTTTTAAGGTCCTTTAAAGTGTTTCTGGCTCAGACGCACACAGCAGTGAGCTCGTCACATCAAATCACAGCCACCTTCACTCACA
Organism: Oreochromis niloticus; assembly: GCF_001858045.2. Taxonomy (NCBI): domain Eukaryota; kingdom Metazoa; phylum Chordata; class Actinopteri; order Cichliformes; family Cichlidae; genus Oreochromis; species Oreochromis niloticus. Next base: position 12,204,192 of record NC_031970.2, read on the forward strand.
GCCTGCAGGCTCTTTAAGCAGCAGAGGAGATCGTTGGTGTAGTTGTTCAGGAAAAGGCATCAGGAAATACAAATGGACCAATTATGGGCCACATGGAAGAGAGAAGGAGAATTACCTTGGGCCATAACACACCCACACCAGCTTTTCTCAAACTTTTTGCGACACACCACCTAAAAAAAATTATTAATAATAAAAAAGCAGCAGTAATTTTTTTTATTTATTTCTCCTTAAAAACAAACAAACAAACAAATAACAACCATTATTTCAACTTGGTTGTCCACCTCCTGCGTGCAGTGGCTGCGCCCCACAGTTTGGTAAGATATCCTCAACTGTAAAGCAACCTGTATCCACATGGGGGCAGTGTTGTACTGAGCAGCTCAGTGTTGCTCATGACACTGCAACACTAAATTCATCTGCTGTGTAACATACAGTAAAATACATTAGGACTGCTCAGTAATGCCCCATAGAGGCCGCAGCGTTCATTACAGTCACAACATGAGCAAACATCTTGATTTTGTCCTTCTTACTGTCTTGATGCATCTTCAATCATTCAGGTAAGTAAATCCCAAAAGGTTGATTCTGTTCATCTGGATGTAGAGTTTTCAGTGGGAGAAACGTTTCGTCACTCATCCAAGTGACTTCTTCAGTCTCAGCTGACTGCAGGTTTCCCCAACCTCATAAACAGTACATTTGCACAATAAGTTCAGTTATTGTGAAAATGTACTGTTTTGTTTATAAAAAAACAAAACAGTCTATGCAATGATTTTATAAAAAACCCTGAAATTAAAGCTGAAAGTCTGCACCTCAATCACATCTTGATTGCTTGATTTGCTTGATGTGTGACGTGTAAATGCTGCACATTTACGTGCCACTACCAAATGGCATGGCCTCGGACAATGTGCACAAGATCTTTCACTTGGCATTTTTGTCTCTCGGTCCTTGAATCACTCAGGTCTCAAGGAACAGATGTAAATGAAAGAAGCAAGGATACACACCTGCATAATGAAAAGCACTACATCAAAACACTTTAAATGTAACACCTTTAACATTTATGAAAAACATGAGCAGCTAATACACAGTGTATAACAAAGTCTAACATACCTGCATTGGTCAACAACCATGAATTCTCTTAAAGACAAATCACACTGTTACCATGGCGTCACTTTTGGTTTTTTAATTTTTGAAGCCTCAAAATCATCAACTGATTTGGGTAGGAAGCTGCATCTACAAACGTCCGTGTGCAAGGCACTATCAAGTGCCAATCAGTTATTTGATCATTGTATTCAAAAGGAGCCCGATCTCCTGATCTAACACAATCCTTAGTTAATCTTTGAAATCCTTATTTTTAGTTTAGTTTGAAATCATTGGTAATTTTTGCATTTATTGCATAAAATAAATACTGCTTAATCTTGGCGACAACGCTGCTCTGTGGACCTTGGATTATTTTGGACGTAAAGAGTCAGTCACTGTCTGTGGCATCAGGTGAATCCAGTCTTTGGGAGAGTCTCTGCTAAAAGAGTTTTGTGACCCAAATTTTTCTCCAAGGTTTAAACATGAATGAAGTCAGGTCGGTTTCCGTAGAATTTGTTCAGCAAAAGACGAATTCAAGGCCGCAGGAAATCATTTGTACCTGCAGCCATCAAAGTTTATAACTCCTCCTTGTGATACCTGGACTAATTTTACTTTTCTGTACTTTCCTAAAGTCTTTTTTAATATTTAATTCTAATTTAACACATCACTTTGACTGCTTTCATTCATTTTTGTTTTATGTATTGAGTTTACTTTTTCTATCTTCTCCTAGGATTAATAAATACCTCTGAGTCTGTGAATGCACCATTACTCCAACCTAGCCCAACTTTTATCTCTAAAACCAAGTGTTGCCTTCAAATAGGCCTTTGAAGGGGCAGGCCAGCCAAACAGTTCCAGCTTTTACAAAGGTAACTCTGATGGTCTAAACCTTTGAGACTGTTATTGCCGCAAAAGCACATAAATCTGCACACACACTGAAATTCACACATGCGCACTGAGAGATAAATGCACAAATGCTTTTGCTCCAACGATAACCTCATGTAAACCTCTCATTTGTAGATACTTTCATGCAGGCAGCGATGTGAAATGATAAACACTGTATACAGCAGTGAGTAGCAAGTTTATCTAAAAGCCACTGAGGCTAAGAGAAGGCAACCGGATGTGGAAAGATGCAAAATCACTTTTTGACCCCTGCGGCGCTTTTTATGATCGCCTTCGTGTGATGCATTAAGGGGACATCTGTAAATAACAGCTCTTACAAACCAGTCTGGTTTTCATTCCCCCCCAGCAGGTTCAGGTCTAGTTTTACTTTTAAAAAAACCTGACATTCAAAATCTGACAAAAAAATAAAAAATAAAATCACAAGTTGACACAGCTTTATTTCAAATTTCAATGGCTTTATTTTATGTGTATAGATTTGTATATATTTATATATATATATTTATATATTATATATATATATTTATGTAACAACTTGTACTCAGTTGCTTGATTATCATCTTTTGTTCAGCTTAAGTTCAAACGACATGACACTAAGACCAAGGCATTCCACATGTTCATATTTTACAAAAGAGTAAAGAAAACGTGTGCGCGCTTGCGTGTGTGTATGTGCATCTGTCTGCACACAGCTGCTATACACAAACACACACACACGCACACACACACGCACAGACATATATCAGTGTACAGGTGGTGTCGTGGTTCTGTCTGTACAAAGAACTGGAACACAAAAAGCAGATAAAGACGGAGACGAGCGGACAGAGTGAGAGCGCGAGGGAGAGAAACCGGATGAACCACTGGAGGCGAACTGAAGGATTCTGTTGCATAGATTGAAGCAAACAGGAGGAGGGTGTCTGACAGGAACGGACAGGATGGGAGTGAACGACAGGGAAAGTGACACACACACACACACACACACACAGACACGCACTGAGGAAACACACCTTCATCGAGCCAATACATCCACACGAACACACTCACTCAGGGAAGCACAGGACGTTTTATTTTGGCTCAAACAACAAACCACCGCTGCGGCTCAGAGTCTAGCAGACAGGACCAAAGACACAGAGGTCACGACCTCTGTGTTTCAGCCGATGGAAAGCTAAAGGACCACCAAAGCTGTTACACCTCATTCAAAGGTGTAACAGATGTTTTGTGCGAAAGTCCATGTCAGTACATCCAATAAAGTGTCCAGATACTTCACTAAAATGTCACCCTCATGTTAGCACTGAAGGGAAAGTCTGTGTGAAGGATTTTTCTTTTAGGGAGTCTGATCGCCGCTGTGGCCAACCAGATCTGTGGACGCCAAGAAGCCACCCAGGCTTCCTCATCTGTCACGGTGTTCCCTTATCCCACAGGGAGAAGATTCCCTTTCACGAATGTTTGTGCAGAGATTTCAGTTCTGACAGAGCGTCCAATGGTTACTCTGATATTCTATTCTGGACCAGATAACCAACGCTGGTCAGCCGTGATGATAGAGCACGGTTGAATTTTGGGATTTTAATCTTTGTTTAATCTCGTCACATCACATGTTTTTGTAAAGCACTTTTTAACATTGTTTTGATTCATGTTATTTCGACTGAAGCTGAAAAGTATTACAACTTGGACACATAAACAGTGTTTTACAAGAAAGAAAGAAATGCAGTTTGGAACTTGTACATTTCACTACTTTTAGGCATTAATTTCAAGTTTCAAGTTTACTCAATGATGTTGGGAAACAGAACGCTGATAACAGAGTTGCAGACTTAATAAGGATCAAAATAATTAGAGACAAACATTTTATCTTTGTTTGTGCTGGGGGCTGAATTGTGTTCATGACCTCAGTGTTGCTTTAATCCTGTCAGCGACCCTGCTGTCAGATTTCATGCTTCATGCACTTTAACGCAGTCACTTCCAATGTGATGCTAAATTCTACAGCCTGAAAAAAACAAAAAAAATCTCAAATAAACATTGAGTCCATAATTATTTGTATCTAACTGAAGTTTGTATCTAAGCTGCAGCTGTTTATTAATGTAGGCTTGAAGTAAAATGTCATTCTCTTTTGTGGAAACTGAAGGACTAAAGGATTTATTTTGTGTCTTTAAACAGGAAACTTTGTGGCATTTTGCCCGCCACTGGACACAATTAGGTGCCGCTTGAGATTTTAACACTAAAATAGGGAGCGGGGCTGTTTTTCTTTGTATTACATGGAGGGTAAACAGATGTCGAATCAATTGAAAATGGGGAAACAAGGCAGAGCCCACATTTCACAGCTAAAAAATAGTTCAAATCCCTAAATCATATCACATGATGACTCCATTATCCTCATTTTTCTGTCCAGCGTAGCCTGTAGAGAGAGTCAGGAGGATAACGGATCGATGGATGCGATCAGTGAGATGAATGGACGCCCACCTGAACCACATCATGCTGAATGTTTCAGGCCTGTTTAATTGCCATCACCTTCCTCCCTCCTCCTCCTCTTACTGCACACAAGGGGGTGATGAGTTCAGGAGAGTCTGTAAAAGTGAGTGTTTGTGTGATATGAAAGAGAATGAGGAGAGAGGAGAGACGTGATGAGTGGAGATGATGAAAAAAAAGAAGAATCTTCATCTTTCATCAATCCATCCACCAGAAGTCGCACAGTTTTAATTTCCTCAGTGTTTCACCTCACAGTGCACATACCTGTGTGTGTGTAATGGTGCATGTGTTGGGGGGCGTGTAACTCAGATTCATTTGGAAAACAAGTCAACGTTTGGGATGTTTCATTCCATACTAAAACATGCAGAACACAGAACATTGAACACATATACTGAACAGTTAGTTTTATCCAAATGCAGTTTCTCTTTTTTTTGTTTGGTTTTTTTATCTTTTTTTTCCCGTACAGAGTGATTTTAGGATACACAGAACACGACGGAAACCAATCGCACCAGGTTGGACATATTGCTTTAAACCACCAAATTTTGTATATATGTCATGCATGCCACATAGATGATATTATGTTTATACAAAAATAACACCAACGCCTATTACTGTGTATCATAGTAATTACAGAAAAAAACTTTCAGTCTTTTTTGCAATGAAGTTCAACTGAGAAACCTTATACATCTATGTATTTATGTCTAATACATATATACATATAAATATATATATATACACACACATATTAGATATAAATACATAGATATACTATATAAATATATAGATATATATGTTAAATGGTTATGACTTTTCCAGCTGTGATATTCCAGTTCAATTGAACCCCTTTTTTTTCTTTGTTAAAGTTTGATGTGGTCGTGAAGGTTCTCTAAAGATTTCCTGTTGTGAAAAAAGGCAGTGCTCTGAAGAAGAAGAAGCAACGCAGTCAAAATGCAACAGTGACCGGATAAGACGTGAGTTCCTTCTCCATACAGAAGTCCTAATGAGGGAAGAAAAGAAAAGAAGATCTGTGGCAAAATGAGATCTTATCTAGTCCAGAAATGAACTTTCGAAAAACTAAATCCAGGTGAGGATTTTCAGTCTGCTGAGTCTCGTCCGGACTGTTTTTTGTTTGCGACGTGGCTGAAACCAGGAGCACAAACAGGCCGCCGCAGAGTCTCTGATTGCATGGCTCTGCTTGTGCAGCTGGCATGAGACGTGAGGGGCAACCAGTCCAAGCAGTCCAACACATGACCACCGCGGCCACAGTGAGGCGATGGCGAGAGCGGGGCGGGGGGCACTCTTATCCAGACAGGAGGGAGGAGAAGCGAGGCGAGGGGAGGGGGGTGACAAACTTGTGCAGAAGAAAAAGACGACTTTGGCAGAACATTCTTAAAGCTTTGCTGGGTGATGATTGGCTGATTGCCCCCTCTCCCATTTCCTGTCACCGACACAGACAGCAGGTACACTTCATTCACTTATATGACAATATTTACACTGTACTGACTCTAAGGAGGAGCGCAGGTGTTGAGCAGTTAGACAAAACAAAGAGGAAACGCGTCATCGTTTGGAGGGCGTGTCTCGTTTAGAGCCAACGGACACATGGCGGGAAGAGGAAGTGATGTCACCAGCGCTCTTACAGTCCTGCTCTCTTCCCGGAAACAGTTTCTGAAAGCTGTTAGTCGCATATAAAACGATGATGACCTCCACAGCTGCAGCTGTGTCCCGCCACAGGCTCCGCCTCCTCCAAGATCTGAATTTCATGACCACAAAAACAAACAAACTGTGGTCCAGGGCCGGACTGAAACTTCTTAGGGTTCTTTCAGGCAAGCCCCCCTTTACCCCCAATATGTAACCATGCACATTAACGGCTTCAAGTAAATTCATAAAGCTCCTGCTGTTCCTGGATGCTGTAATAAATATTAACTCTACAAAGTGAAGCCTCACCTTTATCAGTTTAAACAGTGACTGAGTCCTGAACCCAAAGCCAAGTCGCTGTGGGCTCAAATACATTCAGTCTGACCTGGTTTGGGCAGAGCGCTAAATTTTAGAGCTAACCAGACCACGCCTTGTGAGAATGTTGGACGAGGGCTCAAAGACTTACAGCAACACTAAGATCACCTAAAGCTTGACTTAGAGTACAGCACTGAATCCACACTGCATCCTGATGTGCACGACACGTGATTGGTCCACTCGGTGGTATCAAAGTCTTTCTAGAAGCAACTCACAGAACTCGTTATCCTGCAAGCCCTTACATGGGCATTTATTTTGAAAAATTTTTCAAATTTGCCCCAGAATAAGATTTTGAATAAAGAAGTTAGACTCGTCCCACAATTCTTTCTCTCTCTGTCGCCTGTTTGCTGTGCATACACTGTAAAACCCATTGATTAGCACTCTGTTAATGCCTCTGTTGAACCAAATGTAATAGGCTGTGATTGTATCTAGTGCGATCACAATGCTAATGCAATGGCTGGTATTCTGCCAGTGTACATGGCGTTTTCTCATTTTTACAGCTCAGTTCCCTTCTTCCTGCTTTAAAGTAAAAGTAACTGTTGTTCAGAGTCCAACGTGAGCAGCTCAGCTAGTAAAAACAAAGATGGCCGCTCTGGGGTCTGTGGCGATTCAATGCAGGACTTCAAATTAAGCTTAAAGTCTTTGACCTCGAGTCTGGGAGGTCAGAGCTTGCTTTGTGATTTGGTCCGTCTCTGTATTGACTACAACTACATGGAGCTTACTTTCTGAGGTTTTTCTCGCAGGGGGGTTGGGAAGTCAATTTGGACAAAGATGGGCGTGCCTTCATGGACCACAGCCCCTTCAAAACGGAGGCGGAGCATGACGCGGGACACAGCTTTGATCCTCTTTAAAGTCGTCAGCTCCGACACCTGCAAGCTGGAAAACAGCATCAATCCACTCATTCAAAAAAATCAGTCGCTGTAGCTTCAAAGCAGAGAAACAAACAAACCCAGAGGTTATTAAATAATTATACACTCCCATTTAATGTTTGATACAGTTAGCTGATGCATTTTCTGAACTCTAATGGAGTTGGATAACTGCGAAAAATCACTTAACGTGTAGTGTGTCACAACATCTTAGGTAAAGTGATTATACTCATGTAAAAGGGGGCTAATGGGACTAGACTGTTCAGATTCCAATTGATTGGGCGACAGGAAGTAAACAAGTCACTGCAGGTTTCTGAGCCCTAACGTCAGGTGACCAAGACGACACACGTGGCAGAAATATTTAGAGAGCTGTAAAAAGACAGAGTCCACGGTAGGTTCATCTCATTCATGTACGGTACTGTCACCAAACTCTTCAGCCTATACATATATATTCATATATCTCCAAAATATTAAAAAGTACTTAATATAAAAATACAGAAGAATTGTAAAAAATGAGCAAAACATTGAATTTTATATGAAAACCATGCAAGAAAGATTCCCCATTTAGTTAAATAGTAACTCTAAGATTCAGGAAAGCAAGGGAGTGAAAGGGAAGTGGTCGGATGAGAGAAGCGCAGGCGAACTGCCACCGACTCGCTTTTCATGTAAACATTGTAGAGGTCCTTTAAACTTGGTTCGGCAGTGACGACTGAAGATTTTTCTCCTTGTTTTTTTTCTTCTTTTGTTTCTTTTTTGGTCGTGTTTGAAGTAAAAGGGCCAGGGGTGGAGAGAGGGTGTGTGTTGGGACGGGGTTAGAAAGGGTCAGGGGTGAGAAAGTCCAAAGCAAACCTCGATAACAATGAGATTTAAAAAAAAAAAAAAAAAAATCAATACAGACAACCTATAAAATATGGCTCTGAGTTACATAGAAAAAGCTCATCAGTGGGGGAAGAGGAAGAACCTAGTCATGACAAAAGTTGGAAATATGGCAGTAGTAGCACATTACTTCAATAACGTGTCCTAGTTCAGAGATAGGTTGATGGCTGCTAGTCAGACTAAGAGGGGATTAGACGCACCGCTGCTTCTGATTGGAGGATGAGTCCTTCTTCTTTTAAGACAGTAATCTGCAGACAAGCAGGAAGTACTAAGCGGCAGCAGGAACACAGTGGATTTAACTCTATGGGCTGACTGGTGACATCATCAGTCTCCCGTAAACCTCAGCGTGGCCGCCACACTGATGCCTGTCAATCAGACACAGCAGAGCAGAGAGCGATGATGTTGATGGTGAAGATCAAACATCTTCTCCGCTCCTGGCTGCGTGATGTCACTGACAGCTGATTTAAGTTTATGTTCATAAAATCTGAGAAAGGAGCTAAGATTTGTCTTAAACACAGGCAGACGGTCCGGACGCCGTTTAAAGCTCCATTTACTTCCTGTCTTTGCCCCAGAAACAGACTCGTCAGTGGTAAAGTCGTTTTCTGTTTAACACGCGTTTAAACTTCTTTTACCAGCGCCACAGTCAGACTGCAAAAATGTGAGTGACACCAACAGATGTGAGCTGCCCACGGGCTTAAAATGCTTTAGATTCATTGATAGCAAAACTAAACTTTGTGGCAAACCTACATTCATGGATCCAGACATGAAGCACCGAGAGTACAACCTGACCTCTGACAGGAAATGGGTAGAAGACTAAATAAGATCTGAAATGCTTTACCTAAACTTTTCCTTGAACAAACTAAAAGGTTAATATTCCTCCATCCTCTGAAGGAAATGTTTTCTCTTTAAGCAAATACCCTAAGAAGCCCAAATTATACATCTGCACAGCAGGGAAGTTAGTTGTGCTCAATTTTAACTTGCTGATGAACCCAGGGTGGGCGGGTTTTGTCTAATACGAGCCTGTCGGAGTGTCGAGTTAGGAGACACAAACGAGTGTTACAGTTTTCACACCTATCGGTATGCAAACATCTGCTTGGGAGTGACATAAATTTGGTCATGGTCATGTCCCTGTGCCCGGTGTATCGAGAGGACAACAGTGATTCCTCTCAGAGGAAGAGCACCGACTTAACGTCGGTGTCCAGGGGCGAGTATTACAAGAACAGAGATGAGAATGCATGTGTTTTAGTCTGTCTCTATCCATGTATTACTATTTTGATTGTATTCAACCTCTTCTAGCTGAAAGCATCTCTGTGCACAGCTGCCAACATGAGATTGGAGTGGGCCGGTCGCAGCCACGTGGCGAGCGAGCGACACAGTGGGGGTCGAGCAGTGGAAAAAACAGGCTGCAGCTTTTGTTTGTTGTTGTTGGCCCTCGGGACTTTCCGTGTGTGTAGTGACCTCATTTTACCAGCGATACCTGTGTTGTGACAACACCGAGACAGACATTGGGTTTCAGGGCCTTGTGACACACGCAGACGCCGGGGTATCGATTGTTTTAAACACCCTGATGGTCTCCTCTGCCAGAATATCGATGAGGCTGCCGTGGTAACAGGAGGTTCAGTCCTACAGACAGGAAGCTCATGGAGCTCTGAACAGACGCTGCTGCAGACGCACAAAGTTGAAACAGAATCCCGAATATTCATTCCTACTGTACGTTATCATGCGACTCAACACGAATTAAACAAAAACATGCATCCTACTAGAGAGGGAAAACATGAACCACACTCCCGTTTCCTATCCTCACAGGGGACAAACTGGGGGAGGGGCAGAGAGAACCAGAACCCTGACTGGATGAGATGAGGTCAGAACCCCCACTGAGCAGAAAGCGAGCCCCCTCCAGACGCTGCCGTCTTCAGTATTTTTGGGTAGTAAACATTCTGTCCTTCCACATGCAACACAGCAGCTAAAAAGAAAAGCAACACATACAGACACGATAAAGGGAAAAACATCATTTTAACCTTGAAAGCTGTAGTGTCATACGCACAAGACATTCTCAGGAGTCTGAATCAACCATTGATTGACATTCGTTAGAAGGTTTCAAAAAGAAATCAAGATCAAGGTCTAAAAAACAAACAAAACAAAACAAAACAAAAAACAATAATAATAATAATAAGGTTACATTTTTGCATTTGCCTAAAAATCTTCTGATCAACAAACCCGGCTTATAGCTGTGTAGAAGAGCGGAAGCGTATGTACATCAGATTCACTGCACTCTTTGAAAAGTTCGGTGCCGTTTTTTGAGAACGCAGGAATGAAGCGAGTACAGAACACAACATGCTGCTGCTGCGAGTCCTGCAAGGATCGAACCCAATAAAGTTTAAAAGCTTTTCAAAAAGAATGTCAAGTTAAAAAAAAAAAAAAAAAAGGAAGAAAAAAAAAAACACATGAATGGACTAGAAGAGGCCTTCCACTGTGGAGACTCCATCAGACTTACAGGCAGAACGACGCCACAGTCAGTATGAAAAACACAACGTGGCAGGAATGACCGAGGGGGGGTGGAGACGATGTGAAGCATGTGTGTGTGCAGAATGAGTCATGACTCCCTTCCTCGGTGTGACAGTTCGGTTGGTGGGGTGACAGATGATGCTGATGAAGAGGAGAGAGGAGGAACTCAGATGGATTAATTGAGGTTGAGGGGGAAGGTGGTGGGCAAGTCTTCTCCTCCCCGGATCACTGATGAGGAGCTGGGGAGGGGGTCGATTTCGTCTCCAGTCTCCTTAATGGTGGGGATGCGAGCCTCCTCCTCCTCTGACAGGGGCACGAACTCAGGATGGGCCATGAAGTTGTGGATGGAGCTACGGGACTCTGGGCTCTCCAGCCCCGCGTACAGGGAGCTACGGAACGCATTCACCACCTTAATCTGAAACAAAGAGAGGAAACGAATGTCAGAGGAGGTCTTGTAGGTGGGCAGCCATTTCTACACAAACAAAAACAAAACTGGCAGCAGGGGCTGATGGGACACGTGGCGGTCGTGCGTCTGAATTCTGGCAGGGAAATGAAAAAAAAAACAAACAAAACCCACAAAACACAACGAGTGGAACAGCTGAATGAGAACACGGATGGAAAGCTGAAAATATCCACAAAACATCAACGCAAAAAGGTCAAAAAAGGTCAACGCTGGAGGCAGCTCATAGCAGGAAGTACATAAAAAAAAAAACACAACAAAAACAAAAGCATCATCAGGGAGTCAAATGTGGAGGAGCACTGAATCACAATCACCACAGTACGCACACCTGCACACAAACACACACGTCTGCAGGGAGAGTTAAACTGATGCTTACTCTACATCTATAATTCTGCTTTTTAATATCTGACAGTTAAATATTGATATATGTCCAAAAGTCTGTGGACACCTTAGTTACGGTTAAACTGGGTTCTTAATGTATGAGCACATCGACGAAAGAATGCATCATCACGTTTTATCTTTCTACACACGAACTCATGCCTAGTTTTAACTTTTAGCCATCACGGCCGACGTAACCTTAACAAAACCGCCACTGTAACCGTCACTTCACTAATGATGAAAAAACCCCATTTAAACCAGCACAGATCTCACAATTAGCAACGTTAACTAAAAATGTCTGATATGTTCGTTTCTCCCTGAGCTGGCACTCAGTCATCCAAACTTCCTGACAGAAGACGCTGCATGTTATCAACCCGCTCCCCCACTCATCTAGCTCCAGATGTCGAAGCTGTATGCACTCCCATTCAGCCACTGCAGTATTAATGAGGACGGATGCTGGCGCTGGGTGATGAGGCCTGACACACAGTTGGTGTTGTAGTTCTTTCCAGAGTGGATGGATGGGGGGTGGGCTCAGGTTTTTTTCCCTTTCTTTTCTTTTTTTTTTTTTTTTACCAAACTGGAAAAATATTTACTAATAATACTTTTTGTACATTGGGGAATCGTCACATTGTGTCACAATGAAACACTAATAGGATGATCTGAAACGTAATACAGACTACAAACATATTTGTTTTCAGATTTTCTCTCACTGGAAAACAGCGGCTAATACCAGGACAAACACACTCATACTACATAATACAGTAAACGGTGTGGATGGTTTTGATTCCCCCAGCCTTCGTGATCTCATACCTGATGAGAGATTACCCAAAATGACTCAAAAACACATGCTCGTAAGGACAAGTCTTTCATTACATTTGTTTTTCTTGAACCTGATCATGTTTCAGCTCAGTCTCTGAGAATGAATTCCTAAACGAGCACCGGCGTTAAGCACAGTATGAAATGCATCTGTGGAGCTTTTTGTTTAGACAAAAATTTTAATTCTGCTGCCCAGGTTTAGACGACAAGTTTTGTTAAATAAAAATGATATTGTAGGAAAAAAATGCATAATCCAGAACACAGAAACGTCTTTATTTGTATTGGGCTTAAATAACTGATTAAAATTTCAGTTTCAGTAAATTTTTATTATTTTTAAAGCCAGTGGGTATTTTGTAAACCTTAGTTTTAGTTGGTTTAAAATTTAAAATTAATTTAATTTTCTTCATTCGCAATCTTGGCAACACTGAAATTATGTGCTCAGCCAACAGAACATGTTGCCTGACAACACGCCTGCATGAACCAATCGCAGCGCTTCCCTGCACTGCGCAGCCTGAAATCACAAACCAAAATATGTTTCCAATCAAGGACTAATTAATAAATACGTCCAGTAAAGACAATGAGTGACGGGGGGTTCAGGTTCAGGCAATACAACATCGCCTCGCACGATTATTGTCCCAAAGTGGAAAAACCTGGATCAGATTCAACTTCTTTGTCTACAAAGAAGGTTTAATTAACAGGAATGTCCCACAGTGTAACAGTGACAGCAACAGTGCCCTAAAAACCCCCAAACATTTTCTTCTAAGAGATTCATTGGATGATTTTTCTTTTGATGTAAAGATTTGTACAAATTTTAAACCGTGAAAGCAGTGTTCGCATTCTATGACAGTGTAATAAAACCATTTTTGCCACTAAAACCAACAAATAATGTAAACTTTTATCCTCCCGAGACGGTTCCTGTGTGTTAAAAGTTTTCCCCAGTGGATGAAAGGGTTACTTAGAGTCGAAAAACGGGCCCCGACTGCGGTTTGTAGCCACTCCAGTTTTTGGCCGGATTGTTGGAAGCTGCACCATCTGAAGTTCTCAGCGCTTACCTGGGAAAGTGAAATCTGAGGCTTGTGACTGGGAGGTCTAATCTGAATCTGGCTATGATTTAAATATACAAATATACTTTGGTTCAAACTTGTGAGTATAAGAAGCCGACAAGTCAAGTTCATCATCTTGTTTACTCACTTACTGATCTTTTTTTTCTCCTAATTTTGTTGTTTACTGCTTAAATACCTGCAGAGCTTTGTGTCATATTGCAGGATGAGTCTACTAGCATCATCTCGTCTATGCAAATAAGATATAAATACCATAAACTAACTGTCCTGCAGCACACTGACTTTCTGGGGTCACTGCTGGTTGGAGGCCACGTTTTACCAACTCAGCCATAATGGCGTCAGCGGGAATACCGAAATATTTCAGCCAATCCCCGGCCCCAGTAAACACCACACACATAACAAACACAATCTCACTGTTAAGCATTTCTAATCACGTTCCGAGTGAGAATCGTTTTGTCCTCGGCCTGCTCTCCTCTCTTGGCCTAAAGTCGTTTTGTGTGTGATGAATCCGCAGAGGCTGCAGCTGATCACACTGATTTATACGCACCAGTAGACACTCTTCATTATAATTAATAACCCCGCAGTTCAAAGCTCTCTATTACTGAACCACAAGAAAGCTGCAGGCTGAGCTCTGCAGCTTAGAGCATACATGCAACAACCACACACACTCGTGCATACACAAAGCTCACAAGTTAAAAAGCTCTTGGCTGTTAAACCACGAGGGAGACTTGCTGAGCCTGACAGATTTAACCCTACACAGGATTAACCCATAAAATGATCTCGATGACCAGGATGTTGCCTCAGAGAAAAAAAGGGGGGAAAAAGCAAGAAAGAAAATGGGACGGGGAAATGAGAGCGATTCATCGTCTCTTTCTCTTCTAGTAGGTCACACGTGCCTTTAGTGACTTGTCAGGCACCAAGTCTCATCATGGGTTAATAGATGCATGGTGAGAGTTTAATTCTTCATGCAGGATGGAAGTGATGTAAGTAATAACAAGAAAAAAAAAGATGAATATAAAAGCAGAGGAAGGTGAAGTGGATAGCACACAGAAGCAGAGAGATGGAAACAGATCAGGTTGTCTGCAGGCTCTCTCAGTACTTTTTTCTCTGGCTTTTACAGTCAAACTGCAGTTCACGCTGGTGTCTATTCAAAGCCGTAATGTATGTACTAAACACTTTAAAAGGATTTAATAAAACACATTCAGTGTATTTTTTCTGTACAATAGAGCTGAAAATGTTTGAATGTTCTAGAAATGCTGAACTGAATGAAAGAAACATCTGAGTGCTGCAACAAATCATCTAAAAAAATCTTAAACCCTTGTTTCTCACTCGCACCACTGTATGAATGCAGCAGGTTAACATGAAGCTAATTAGCAAGCTCTAAAGATGTTCACTTTTTCTCTAAAGATGTTTTTAAATATCTTCTGATGTTCAGCTCTTACTACACTCACATCTTCACACTTTTTTACTTACAGATTTCAGCAGCAGCATCACAGCTTTATTTGCGGTTTTAATTGCAGCGATTGCAAACGGAGCATTTTCCCCTTGCTGCTGGTTTACATTTAATGCTCTCCACCAAACCTTTGGGGGGCTTTTATTGTAAAGCTGCTGTAGACAATACAACTTAGCCAGGAGTGTGATTAGAAGAGCTTTCTAAGCTATGCTCCTTGTGAAGGAAGGAAAGTAGAAGAGGAAGAAAAGTTTCTATGTAGTCAGCACAGGTTCAATAATAGCATTATCTTTAGTGCTACCCTGCAGTGGGCTATTCCCAATTCCACCGCTTCCAGTTAATGAATAACCTAGGCACAGTCTTCACATGAAAAATTCCAGATTAGTTCAGGGCGTGCAGACACCCGATTATGACGGCAGCAGTGCAATGGCTTCAGTGTCGGTAAGTCATGCAACGTTCAAACAGAGGAAAAAAAAGACAGAGTCCAGCCCGGTGGAGCGTGCTGTTAGCTGGCCTCCAGTCACCGACTCACTGCCTGCAGTAGAGGAGGAAGCAGCAGCGGGGGGCGGAGCCCCAGCCGAGTTGGTGAGAGAGGAGGAGGAGCTAAGCCCTATGTGGGTGGGGCTAGAGAGAGTTTTGGCAGCAGTGGCGTCATTGTGCTGGCTGACGACGGACGGCTGGCGGCGCAGGGCACCGGGCACCGCCGCCTGGCTCGTCTGGAAGGTATAGACCACATCCATCTGAAGGAAGGACAGTCACAACACACTGTTAGAGAGCAGAGAGAGCAAGAAGACAGCGCAGAGGAACAGACTTCTGCAGAGGTTAGAGACAGTGCAGTCTGACCGTCAGTCCTTTTAATTCATTCGGACATAAAGAAGAGGTAGCGTAAGTACAGCGATGAAGACAAGCACATCTGACAAAAGGGTGACGCTATGTTTGCAATGAAAAATGGCACTGTCCGCACAGATTCTGAGCCGTTCCCTCTCATATTGACTTGAATTAATCACCCAACCACAGATATCAAAACTGTAAAAACATCATTTGATCAAAACCAACTAATATTTCATTTCATTCACCAAGATCAGTGCTGATGAAATAGACAGATTTTATGAAGTGGATCCTTTCCTTATTTTCTGTCATGTATATATACACTGATGCTGGATGTTCATTTTAAACTTTGCAAAGTTTCAAATAATGACTGCTAGCCAAAAACTCAGACAGTTTTTTTTTAATCTCTTATATGTGTGCACAGCATCCCCTGTGAGTGAGGGGCAGCCAATCAGAGGAAAGTTGGCTTAAAGATAAAAGAGCTAAAACTGCTTGTTTCAAACACAGGAGTTGCACAAAGTTCCAGTGTAAGATAAATAAGGATGATTTTGAATTGTGAATCATGCAAAGCTTCTCTGTTAGAGTCCTAAAACTGTAGGCAGAAGCTGGGTATCATACTGTCCCTATACTGAACACACTGTATCCAGCATTTAAATTCAACAGTTAGTTTTACTGAAAGAAAACAAATGGACATTATGGCAGTAAGAAAATTTCTGATTTTCCATTGAGGTATTTCTTGCATATTTAGTACATTTGTTAAAGGAAAAGCAAAATAAAATATCAAATCTTCCAATGGGGTAACCTCTGCAGTCCTTATCTGTGCTGCTGCAATACAGAAAAACTGAGCTACTGATACTTTTAGTAGGTAGAGACACTAGAATATGAAAGAGAAACAAAGATGAGAAGAGGAGGATGAGAAAGAGATCAGGACAGAGGAGAAGTTGTAACAGCGAGGAGAAGTTTGAGAGCTGTCATTTAGTTAGTGTCAAAATGTGAAAATCCTCTGACAGAACGAAGGGATGGAAAAAGAAATGGAACAATGAATAAAGAGCTTTTGAATCAGGCTTACGGCACTCTGACAGAGAGAGAGCTGAGACAGGAGAAAGAGAAATGTGTCATTTGGAATGACTGATAAAGTTTCTGCAGCGAGGTGCTGCATGTAGCAATTATTCCCCCACTGTGTCTGACTGTTGAGGCGTTGAGCGGCACAACTCTGCCCACCAGGATTAGAGAGGAAGAGGACAGGAAGAGGAGCGTGGAGAGATAAGAACCTAATTAGCTTGCAGCCTTTCGTCGCCTCCCTCTCCATCCCCGCTTCCTCCCATCCTCCCATCCCGAGAGGACAACACACTGATATTACAGATACACAGCCACGAAGAGAAAAAGGAGAGCGTCCTCAGTTCTGTACAGCAGATCCGATGGCAGACAGACAGAAGAGGAGGAGAAACATCCGCCTTTCACGACACTCCACTGATTTACGTGGACCGGGTGAAGATTATCGTAAACCGCACACGTGGATCAGGGTTTTCCGCTCCACCTGAAATCACACTTGCCCTCGCCTGTTCATTTGTACCCGCTCTGAAGCTTTCAATCAGATTATGTGATCTGCTGAATGAAGCTTCCACTTTCTCGGGGCATTTTAACCTCTAGACATTTACCAGCTCACCGGTAGCACATCGATGGTTAGGGTTAAGTTTGGCTTTTGTTTTAGCTTCATGCAAAACAGGCACATTTTAAATGAAGTATCATTTATTAAATTTGGTATTACCAGATTTTCCTACAGTTCCTACATGAAACCACCGACTTACTAAATAATTCATTTGTATTCTTACAGTTTTAGTCTGTTCGTGTGATAAATAGTGTATTATGGATGTTTAATAGTATACTTTCCAGTTTTTTTTTGAACAGCTGTTGAACACTTTGGCCATCACCTGCTGTTTTAATCAATGTGTAATGTATAACAATAATAAAATGGACAAATGATGGAGAAGCACCAGAGCTCTGGATTAAGAAGCTACACTTCTTTGTTTAGTTGTTTCATTTGGAAGAGGTCTGGTTTAAAATAAAGTCTTATTTTCTGTCAGTTACAGAGATGAGTGAAGAAGCAGAGAGTCAGTGTTTCTGCAGAGGTCAAACTGAGAAACTCAAGACGACAAACCAGAAGAAATTCGCTATTATTAATTCAGACGTGGTTACCCTCTGGCCTCAGTAAGTACAAGCAAGCCCAGTGGTAAGAGGAAAACACCTGACCTCGCTGACTCCATGTGTGTGCGCGTGGGAGCAGAGCGATGGCTGCTGTTACTGTAAGTGGGCGTTAGCATGGAGGCTAATGAAGCCCACAGAGACTGAATGGGACTGCCCGTGGACATGCTAAAGCTCAGTGAGCTGTCCTGTAGTAGGAGGATAACACAGACAAGTTCTAGCGTACTAGTAAGAACACCAGCTAGATTTCAATCCAAATGCAATGTAGCATGAAGTTAGTTTACTGACATAATAATTCACTAATGACACTGAGTCTCCAATTCTGATGGAAGAAAAAGATGATCGCATTCGTGTTTTAAAATCCAGTTTATCTCTTCCTTTGATTAGAGGACTGTTGACTCTCATTTTCTTTGTCCTTCATGCTTGTTTTGCCCTTCGTCGCTCTTTTCGTTTACTTTGTGGTTTATTTTGTGACGTTTTTTCTCCCTGACCCATGTTATTGGTTTGATTGAGTCTTCTTGCTTTCTTTTTAACCCCTCTCTCTTCCTTGTTGTCTGAATTTAGTCAGAATTTCCATCAGTCTTTGCCAGTTTATTGCAGTTTCAACTTCCTCTTGTTCCTCAGTCTTCCCTTGATTCACCCCATGTTTTAGATTCAGTCAGTGCTTTTTTTGGACTAACCTGCCTAATTGTGCTGCAGGTTTTCTAACTGAAGTTCCTTTCTGTTTACCCTTTCTGCCTGTCTGTCTCCGTGATCCTGTATTTAGGTCAACCTTTTCAAACTTGACCACCACAGGTTACACGATTGTGGTCTTTCAGAAGTGTTTCTAAAGATATGCTCACTAAATCTGGCTTTGTTATTATTTAATCAGTAACTTTTCCAAAAAGCGTGACTTTTTAATTTCTTGTGGTTTCCCTCAGGTTACACAGGAACTGAAAGTCTGGATGGAAACAGGTGGATGGAGACACGCTTGCTGACATGACTGATTAATTTACTGACTAATGAAAGTACTCAGGAAGGTTTCTGCCGCTGTAGCCGTCTTTAATTTCTGTTTTTTAATAAAGTGGTTCTGTGCCGAAGCTCTGCAGCAGAGTGTGAAATTGACAGGACAACATCTGCAGTTGAGTGTGTGTGTTTAATCTTCAGTTCAATTACAGACACACACACACACACACACACAGTTTTATCTAACAGTGTGTGTCACAGAGGTGCCGACATGAAGCTGCAGTCAGAGATGCAGCTACGGTAAACTTTTATCAAGAGTTCTGGTTGACTGCACTATGTTGTACAGTATACATATGATAAAGACTCTACAGGCTTCATTTGGTGTCTGATCTGCGATGGATGCTGACAGTTTAGAGGATCCACATGGAAAGTTTGCAGAGCCAATCAGGCTTTGCGGCGCAGCTCCACGCATTCGTTAAATGTAGATACTGTGCTTTCTGTATATATTTTTTCTCCTAAGCGGTGATCAGCTTGACTTTAAAGATTTTTTTACACCCTCCAGCTGTTAATTCCACCGTAAAGCAGCTTGATGCAGTTTACCACTTACTGCTTTTATTTCAGTAAGAGATGGTAAGGAGATCTGAAAAAAGGTCATTTTTTCTTTTCTTGCAACGAGAAGAGAACATCAATAAGAAAAAAGATGTACTGTACTGTGAGAGCACAGAAAATGTTGAATGAAAGTGAACTTGTCGTTTTGCTACAGAGTCTGGCTGGTCACCAGTGGTGATAAGCCGATGCTTGTCGTGATGCTCTGCCTGAAAAACACAAATGATGTTCGACAGATCTGAAATAAAAACTTTGGTAAGGAATTTGTTGATTGTGAACCAGATCAAAAATGGACCCGGCTGCTGGATTCCATCAATTGTGATGCATTCAGGTGTCTGCTGGAAAAAATATTTTTATTAAAGTCTCTCTTTGTCATCTTGATGAGAGAATGCCTCTCAAACAACAATTCAGATAAGACAATAGACCAAAAACAAAACAAGTCCTCAGCCGTTGCCATCAAAGGGGGAAACTGATAACAGAAGTAACCTGCAGTAGGTGATAAAGTTAGACATGTCGAGGAGCCGAGGTGAGCATACCTGTGTCTGGATGCGGTTCAGACCTCTGAACCAGAGAATCTGGCCTCTCCTCAGCTCCATCTCGGCGTGGTCGATCTCATCCGTGCCCTCGTTCAGCTCCTCCTCGGGAATCTCCTCCTTTGTGATACCGTGACCGGCCTCCTTCAGGAACTTCAAGTGGTGTGTGGGGATGGCCGAGATCAGCTGAGGTTGAGAGAAAACCATTGTCAGCAGATCAGATCTGGTGGTGTTTACGCCAAATCAACAGATGAAAACAGCTGACAATATCCGATAACACATCGATGGTCAAAATAATAAAACGTTTTATGAATATATAAAGACAGCCTGTGCTACAGGACAAGTTTAAAAGATGTATGAGAACTGCATTATGGGAAATGTAGGATTCTTTGGAGTGTGACTGATTAAAGTCCTCACAAGTTAATAATTCACGTGTTAATATGTGTAGTGTATAATGACTCAAAAATAGACAAAAAGCAGGGTGTGCAGGGTGCTTTCCCAATCTGGGACCAAGACTTATGTGAGACAACAGGACTAAGGTGTTACTAAGAGGTTGTAAGAAGTATTTTGGGTAAAGTTTGACAACTTTATTTTAAAAGATAAAAAGCTAACAAATGAACTACTTATCAGTGCTTTCATTTTTTTTTCATTTTTTTTTTTACTAACAAGCAAAATGTTCCTAAAGCTGCACTGAAGCTTGATTTGACCTCAATTTTAAAACATTATATACAAAAACTAATGAAGCAAAATTAACTTGTAACTTGGTTATGCAATCATTATTTTCCTACTGCTGGTGAACTATCTGTTCATGGTTGTTAAAAGAGAGCGGAGAGACACACCCGGCCTCCTGCTGGAGCTGCACATCAGCTTTTTATATCTCCGTCACCCTCCTCTCTCTCTCCGTTAGAAACAAAAGGTGTTTTTACCTCTTAAATAAATCACAGACTTCAGATGAGTTTGTTTCTGTCAGCATATTTCTGTCTCTCTGCCCTCCACCTGAACCCAGCAGGCTAGCTATGACTGAACAGTTTTTCTGTGTGTTTGCATGCTAACAGGATCATGCGTGTGACGGCGTGTTCGTGCGCGTCCACAGAGGCACTGACACGCCGGGTTTGTTTTCCCTCGGCGCTCGTAAACAGGAGTCGCATAGCTTTCATGTGCTGAGCTCATTACCATGGCGATAGTCGTGATGGCAACACCGCAGCAGCGCGAGTGTGACAGGCAACAGTTTTCTGCCATAAACCTCACGTATCCACCTCTTCATCAGCTCCTGGGTACACGCTGCTTATTCTCACAGCTCGGGCTGGTGTTTTTTCTGCTCAGCTGTTTGTGCACCCGCGGTTTTTGTCTCACCTGTCCCCACAGCAGCTCTCCCACGCCGATGAAAACGCACCACAGCCACTGGTCGATGGTCAGAGCCGTGCAGGAGAACGGCTTTCCTCCGAACTGAACAATGACGATCTGGGAAGGAAACAAGCAAGCGGCATGTGAGCCGTGTGAACGGAGCAATGATAGTAAACTTTTAGCCGGCAGATCTGGTGGTTTCACAAAGTTATGTCAGACTATTCTATAGAGTGAGATTGGTAATAATTTTACTCATACATTAGTCCAATGCTAATGTTAAGGCAAATAAGTAGGATGACAGAATAACTGAGGAAACTCCAAGTTCCAGCGTTTCTATTGTCAACCTTTCGACACTTTGTCCCCCACACAGCGCAGGCAACTGCTCGTCCCGTGATCTTCCGCCTCCTTTTGGTCAACATTTCGGATGTGTGTGATTCATTGTACCACCAGTCCTACTGTTAAGGTCTTAGTCTGATGTGCTGATGTCTTCTTACCATTTCTAATTTAGTAAAGTGAAAAGAAATCATCAGAGGGTTTCAGCTAAACTCTTTTAAATGTAACCAAACTATGTGCAGCACAAATGCAGCTGCACCTACTGAGACCATGAATCCATCCAGACTCAGTGGTCACATAACAGGAAAAGTAGCACGCTAAAGGATGCTGAAGGTGTTACCTGCAGAGCGAAGGTCCCCAGTACAACGCTGCAGAAGATGGGGTTCCTGTAGACACCTTCGAACACGTTCCTCTCTCCGTGGATCTTCCTGGCATTGATTTCGTTGAAGAGCTGCATCATGACGAACACGTTGAACACGATGGTGTAGTGCTCTGACGGCGGGGAGTGCAAGGGAGCGTTTCGCCCACTGTCGATGTCGAAAAACTTCTCACCTGATAAAAGATGAAGGAAAATACCGAAAAAATGAATCTCAACTGTTTCAACAACGATTAACAAACATCAGCGTCTTAGTATCAATGCATTTCTGCAGAACCGGGTTTACACCCAACTAGGATGGAGTCAGACTCACCAGCGAAGAGCAGGGTAAAGATGATGACGAGCTGGTACACAGCATGGCCAAGTATGTTCTTCATCATGGTCCTGGAGATGAGGGGCTTGTTCCGACCATAGGGTTTACGTAGCAGCAGAGACTCAGTGGGCGGCTCCGTGGCAAGAGCGAGAGACGCCAGAGTGTCCATGATGAGGTTGACCCAGAGCATCTGGACAGCTTTCAGGGGAGAGTCCTTTTGGAGAAAGAGCAGGAGTTTAATTTACGAGAAGAGAATATAATATAATATCAGGGATATAACAGAGTATAAATATGATTGAGCAACCAAACAACAGAGAAACATACAAAAAAAATCTTTATGATCTTTAAAACGTTTTTCTGCAATTGCACCATGTCTACTCCGAGTTTGTGCTCCTGGTTGGGTCTGTTTGTGGACCTCTTGCAGACCAGCAAAAAGCATTACTGCCAACTCCAGCTTTGAAATTCCCCCGTTTACAGCATGAGAAACAGTTTTGGTCTAATTTTCCCTATTGTGACAACTGGAATGGTGTGACTGGTTTCAATTTTTGTAAAGCTATCATGTGATCAAAAGACCCTGATAAATGCCACCTGCTGGAAAAGATGGACTCAGTTCACTAGATGACTGAACTCCAATGCTTTCTCAATGACACAGTAACATACACTATAATAATAATAAATAACCTATAAAACATGTGAGAGGACAGTGTGACCACTACTGACAGAGGAGCTGAGATGCTGAGAAGAACTGATCATTCAGGGGGCATGCTCGGACACCGTACAGGGCAATGAGTGGCCTGCTCTCTGGAACAAATATGGAATCTCTGAGATACAAAAAATGTTGCCAGTGATACATAAGTTATTGTTTAAGAAGGTTCAGGGAACCTCAGGTGGACACATCCCATTTTTCACACGGTGTCTATGGTTATATCTGAACTGCATTGTTAGGAAACAAATATATGGGCAGGTTTTATACTGCTGTCACTGTGAGAACCATACTGCAAGAACCGATTTAATCTTAGTGCGTCTAGCATCAAATGAGTAATTTAACTGCATTAAAAAAATGAGGAAAAAAAGTACACACACATTTCAAAGCACCCCCTCCACTTCTAAAACCCAGTTTATGCCTCTGGGTCCTGCCTCTGTTCCTCTGTACACACGACAAACACGTAAATCGCCTTTTAATGATCTTTTCCGTGCACTAACAGAGAGCGAGCGCCTGATGATCAGTGAGCGAAATCACAGCACAGAGACCACAGACCTGCTGAGTCCCCCGTTATATTTCAGGATTATGATGGTGACGTGTTGCCATGGTTTCAGGCTGAATCTTAGCCTACTTTGTGTTCTCCGCTCTGTAGTCGAGTTAGTTATCTGGTCTTGCCAGCTGTGAGCCTTTCAATTAATACACAGCCCCAAGACTTTCTTCTTTATTGTGTCAGGGGTTCAGCTTTCTGATTACAGGCACATTATGAAACAAAGAAAATATGACACGGCCACCTCGCCTCCTCGCAGCACTGAGACGGTCACACCGACTCTTTGTTTCTATGGATATTTTATCAAGCGGAGATTTAAAGATGTTTCCACAGCGTGCGACGAGGTACATCAAACGCACCAGCCTGCCTCAAAATCTAATCAAAACACGAGTTAATCAAAAGCATAAGTGAAAGCGATGTTTTTACTGTTTTTGAATTTGAGATGAAAACCAGCAACGACACAAACACAATTTCACACGCTGTTTATACGCAAATAGCACACACATTTAAATAGCTTTACATTCAAAACATTTAAAGTCTATACATTCAAAAGCATGTGATTCATTGATCAGTGATTAGAGATGCTGTAGCATAAATGCTAGCAGCTGCTACATATGTGCTCCAAGTCTGACACCTGACATTAAGATTCATTTGAAATGATGTTTGGAAAAAAAAAATCTAAAGCAAAACACTGCAAAGCACACTGAGCACACAAACCTTTGCCAAACAGCTCACTCTCTGAGCAGTATTTACTAGAATTGTATTTTTTTTATTGTATTCACCACAATAAATTCACCTTTAAGACTTTGGTGGATCGAAGCCAAATTTAAATGGATTGCTTCCATGACCCCACACTACACCCCTTTTCAAGCTATCATTTTTACAGACAGAGTGATGACACACACGCACATAAACACGACCAAAAATATAACCTCCCCAGTTTTTTCTGCCCACTCGTACTCTAAACTTTTTTTTTTTTTAAACACTAGCAAACAATATGAAACTGTGAGACTGAATTTAGACAGTGGATTTTGAAAAATCATTTGGTACCCAGGCACATGCCGATCCAGTGATAGTGACGTCCTTTTCTTTTTGGGTTGTGTGAAAACAAAGTAGTTACAAACACAATGTGAGATTTCTTTTTTAAATTCTCATTTACACATGTTCGTTCCAGCTTTTTCAGCTCATATTCAGGAGGTCCCACTGACCCGCCTGTCATTATTCAGACTCAAACTGGTGTGCTAAATGAACTGTAATTTCAGACATAAGCGGTTTACCTGTGTGATGCAGGCGCCTGTGAACGCCACAATCACGGCCACCACATTGACGGTCAGCTGGAACTGCAGGAACTTGGAGATGCTGTCGTAGACGTTCCTCCCCCACATGACGGCCTTGACAATACTGGTGAAGTTGTCGTCAGTCAGGATGATGTCAGATGCCTCTTTGGCCACATCTGTGCCGGCGATTCCCTGAAAGGAAGCAGAGAGGCATCATTAGTCCTTGACTAAGAGCAAACAGTCAGTAGCTGATGCCAAGTTTCCAACAACTACGGAAACTCTGCTCACACAAGATCCACACAAGCAATGAATCAACTCTGCTAAAAAGTGTTCATCGAAACTTTCATGTACATAAATTTTTGTATTTTTATGGTATTTATGAAAAAGTTCTAAATATCTGAATCTGTGAGAAACGGTGTATTTGGAGCTAGGGTGGTGAATTAGAGTCATAAAGTACTGGAAGAGACACAAACTACACTTTTATTTTTTAGATTTCAGTCAAATGACATCTCCGGGTACAAAATCATAATTTTTCTATTTTCCTCCTCATGTTTAAAACACTGCTCGTAAATTACCATCCCAAGCACCAGGTGTGGCCTGCTGCTGTTTATTGATGCTTAAGGTCATTTCAAGTCGTTCCTCCAAAAAGTCGATTGGCTCCAAAATACATTCAATGCTCATAGGTCCTGTGTTCAAATGCCCAACTTCAGTCATGAAGATAATGTTTACAATAACCAAGCTTCCCCTTGAGCAATACAAGTACAACTATATGATTTTACATAAAGACTGCACAGTTTGCCTTAAATATAATGTACAAAGACAAAAACTGTTGAACAAAGACAGAAACAGAAGATGTTTTGGGTCACGGCTGAACAGTGATTTGTTCGGACAAAACAGTCCAAAAGAAAGAGAAGACTTTGGATACCGTGGACACGACATTGATCACATGCTTGAACATCAACCAAAGCAAAACTTGCAGCAATTTGTCTTTACTGGAACACAAAGCAGAGACTGGTGTAAGACAGTGCTGAGTTTTACAAGCAGGTTACACCAAACAACTGAAAACTCAGGATTTTATTGTTACACTGGAGACTGAACTTGCTTAAAAATGCTACTGTTAGTGAAATGAATTAATGAAACCAGCCCTCTCGGCTGTGTTTGTCCCTTTGGTGCCTTCTGGAGCATTTTTCATGCAATTATCCAATAAATAATATGGCTTCCTGTGACATATTATTATTGGTCTATTACTTTATGGCCACTTTATTCTATTAGTAGTACAGCACTTTCATCCGCAGCTGCTACTTCTGTGTTTATGAATAAATCTGAGTTGACTTGACAATCCTGACAAGCTCCATATAACAAGATGGCCAACAAGCTAACTGAGGCTCTAAAAATGTGGAGACCAAGTCAAAACATCAGCCTGGCTTTGTACTAAACTGCCTCTCAGACTCGCACTTATAGATCCCCAAAGTGCACAAAACATAAATCTGAGGGATTGTAAAGTGATTATAAGGTAAGAAGACAGAAATTTGCTATACAAATTCCACATTTACTGCCATCTTCTTCCAATGCTTGACTGATCACCACTGAGATAGACAAACTGTGGTAAGCGGTCACAGATAACACATTGCTTTACCTTAATGAGTCCCAGTAGTCACAACCTAAAAAGCCTTGGAACCGTGACTAACTAATTGTGCATAAACATCTCAGCTGTGACCAAGAGAACTCCGGTGTACTGAAGCTCATCTAACACCAAAATGTTGAGCTGGAGCGCTCACAGTTTCCTCAGAGATGGATAAACGATTATCTTTCTGTGGAGTTTAATGTCACTGCTTCCTAGCTCATCTGCAGGGTACAAGCGCAGCGGAATAATGCTGCCGAGGTTGTATCGGCAGAGCAGTATGACAGGTACAAGGAGAAAGTCCAGCTGTTCAGCTTCACTGTGGATAAAGCGAGGACTTCTTGTTGGGTTCTTTCTCACCCCCTGTAGATGTGAACAATCTGCCAGCTGGACGTTTAATTTTTAAACCTCCTTTCATCTAAAGTCTGAAAAGCTTTGACTGAGAGTATTTTATGCTGCTCAACTGACAGTAAAGTAAAAATAAAACAGGAATGTCGGCCTTGTCTTAAAAGCAATTCTAAAGAAGTTCTGAGCTGCTGTGTCTCTCTACGCAGGCAGACTCGCTCAAACAGATGGAGGTGAATCGCTTTCAGTTTCCCAGCTAACCAGGCGATAATTGAACAGGGACGCTGGAGTTGAAACTGAAAATGTTCCAAATGGGACATATAAGCACTGAAAGGTCACTGCTTTAAATCCACAAATTGCTTTTGTGATGTGTTTAGGAACAGTAGCTACTATCAGGGAATTGTTTGACAGCACAGCAGCTGCTCAGCAGCCTGCAGGAGAGCCTGATGTTCAGATGACTTTCCCCAGTAAATAAAGGTCACAACAACACACACAGGAGTCAGCTGTGAACTCGTCCACATGCATGTATTCTGTTTTTAAACAGATACGCATTGGCAAGTTGTCAGCTGATCATCTGTTCAGTGTTACTCTTCAGAGACGAGAGTTAGGACCCCACAGTGTTAATTCATTCAGTTTCGAATACAGCAGAATTGGATCCTTTAAATCTACAAACACTTCACTCGCAGGCTGTCTTTGTTTTACAAACTTGTGCGATACAAAGAAATGCTACGATTTGGCACTGGGTTGCCAGGTTTGTGGTTTTCCTGCAGAAATGGAATACTTTACAAGTTGCAGTTGCCATCCTGAACTTCTCTACAAGTTTACTTAAAACAGTCTTCACTTTGAGGTAAATCTGATGAAGATTCGGTTGGTGCGTCAAAAGTGTTACATAACAAATGAGCTGACGTAGGTGCAGCGCTTGGGTATCATAACACTGGGACAGTGAAAACAACTGAATTTACACAGCAAACAAACGTTTATGAGTGGCTGTAGGAGAATGTTTACTGAGACATATTTTGAGAACTAACTCCATTAAATATATGTCAAACAAAAACATGTTTATGCAAATTTTCCCCTTTTTATTTCCTCCAAAGATAAATATGGTTTTAACTTTTGAAACTTTTAGGTGATTTAAATAAGGAGTGCCATGTTTCCGCTTAGTGAGTTAGCTTTGTGCTAAACACAAGCCCCGATATGTTTCGTTCCAAACGCTCTACTGGGAAGATGATCATTTTATCCGGGCTGAGCTCAAGTCCAAACTTGGATGTCTCATGTTCTTATTTTCCATAGTAACAACTTTCTAAGCCACCTGCATGAAAGCTATAAATATTGTAAATAATGATGATTGCTGACCATTTTCAAATGTATCCTGAAAAGTAGCACATTCTCCAAGACATATTTCCTTACAGCATGCCACTGGTTGTAAATGTATTTCCTGATAGTCAAAAAAAAATCAATTGTCCTACTTAAAACTTGCTTGAGGTGTTTCATTTATTATTGATGTGCGAGTCATGTGCATTAACAATACATTTACCAGAGTAAATGTAACCATCATGTGATGGATTACTCAACTCAATTTTCAGGAGTCTGAAAATTAATTTTTTAATGAAAAATAAAAACTAATAAATGTCGTTTCACTGAAATCTATAAAACACCCAGACTGCTCAGAGGATTGTTATCGGTCATATATAAAACTCAAATGGGAGTTTCAGCCACCCAACCACTACCTTTTGGTTGCTATTCTTCAAGTTTAGTGACCACTTTCAGGCATTTTTCAACATCATTACTTACTTAAACTGTTATTACATACTTTCAGCTATGAATTTACCACATTTGTGTCTTGATAAAGTGCTAGTCACACTTTTAGCCAAGAAGCTCCCTCTTTTAATTTATAATTTTAGCTACTATAATAACTGTTTATCTAGTTTTTCCAGCTACCAATTTCATTTAACTTTCTTTTTCTTTTTTTTTAAGTAATCAGTTAGTCAACGATAATATGCATAGTCACCATTGCTTATACAGCTTTCTAGTGCGATTCCTCTTTATAGTCATTCTTCTGCTTTTGTTTATTTAATTAAAGAATATGAAAACAGAGCATGAGATGTTTGAGAGAAAGAAAAAAATACAAACGAATAAATTACAGTAACCAGATATACTTGGATATTAACCTAATGAGGAAATATCTATATAAATAATAAAAAAAAGTACTGATATAATGAAATTAAGTTATAGGAAGGGCATTTCAAGGAGATGCCATCTTTCCACTTTTCCTCAGATTGACCCTCCTGTAGCCTCATGAACCCAATATCAGGGCAAAACGTGTAATAGACACGGCGGTCCACCATGTGTATGTCATGCTTTGCTTCTCCAAAGCATGAAATGCACAGGCATGCTGAAGCTGCATTACCAGCAGACAGACATAATAGATCTAAAAAGCCAAGATGTTGCTAGTGACCCAGGAAGTACGCTCCAAGATCTGTCTATGCCAGAAACGATTAAGCTAGGTGGCTAATATGTAGTTACAGATAAATATTTTAGTAATGTCTCTTTAAACGCTTTCTCATGATTATTTTCAAGATGAAGTAATATCATAAAATTCTTAAAGGGGACAATACTTGACTCTCTGTAAATTGAGGTGCTGTGAGCTCTGGAAAGGTGGGATAAAATAGCCAAACACTCTCCATGAAACAGAGCTTGATATTTCTCTATCTAAATGTGTTTTTAAACTATTTTGTTTGTTCATTTTTACTTTTACCTGATAATTTTAACTACTTTTAACTAATAAATTCCACATATTTTTAACCAGCTATTGTATTTTTTTCATTAAGTTTGTTTAGCTGAAACCATAATGTTTTTATCCATACATGTGTTGAACTAATATTTCCATATTTTATTAATTCAGGATTGCAGCTTCACATTATGAATGATTATCCATAACATGTTTTTGTAAATGGGTGAACAATCTAACAGTTTCAACTGT
Organism: Oreochromis niloticus; assembly: GCF_001858045.2. Classification (NCBI taxonomy): domain Eukaryota; kingdom Metazoa; phylum Chordata; class Actinopteri; order Cichliformes; family Cichlidae; genus Oreochromis; species Oreochromis niloticus. The sequence goes on from NC_031970.2 coordinate 12,233,992, forward strand.
TTTGTTAAGCTAATTCAACTTTTTTCCACTTTGTGACCATTACTTATTTGTTTTAATCATTTTAGCAATTAATTTTGGCTGAGTTGGTCTTTTTATCTATTAACTTTAGTTAAAAGTGTTAACTTTCTTGCTCAAACACATTCTGCTCTTATCGCTTCTTTAATTAAACTGTAATTTCAGTGTTTTCGTTTTTCCTTTTTGAGAAAATCTGTCCAAATACCCTCAAAAATGTGGAAAAATGCACCCTGGAGTACACTCTGGTTGATAAAACAGACAACATAAAGAAACAGCATTAGTCTCACTCTCTGTGAGTTGATCTGTAGGAAACAAAGGCAGTGACAAGGTGGTAGAGTGGGGCCCCACTGTGCTGAATGCAGCCGAACTCAACATTTATTGATTTATTATTCCATTTCACAGCTATCTTAATGAATCCGCGGCATTAAACTGAAGAGTTATTGTCAATGACGGTTAGAGAAATGACCTATTTCATGGCTGCTTCAGAAACGTAATTAACTGAAAGGCTTATGTTTTTTCTTTAGGTAATGATGCAGAGAAACTTAAGCAGCAGAAGAGTGAAGCGATGAAGAGCCGTGAAACAAAGGCAACAGAAGAAAAGGACGGGGGGAAAAAAAGAAGAAGTGGTTACCATAGCAAAGCCAACATCAGCTTTCTTGAGGGCGGGGCCGTCGTTGGTACCGTCTCCTGTCACTGCAACCACCTGTCGGGTTTCGCCCACTGTGCTGTCGATGATGCCTGATCAGCAGAGTGAAACAACAAGAAACTCTGTCTTAGTGAGTGTATGATCATTCAAAAAAAAAGGAAGGGGAAAAAAAGTAGATTCATTTACAGCAGCTTGACTAAACGTTTAGAATTACACGCAGATTTAAAGCATGCTCAACAGTCTCCATGCTCAACAGAACAAACCCACCTTTGACCAGAGTGTGTTTGTCTGTGGGTGATGATCGAGCCAGAACACGCAGTTTGGGCCAAACTTTGTCCAGACGCTCTTGTTCCACCTAGAAATGACAGGTTTAAGTTTCAAACAATCTTTTTCTAGCATATAAAAATAACCATCCCAGTTGGATACAGAGCAATAATGGGGAGTTGGAGCTTCATCTTTAACTGGACAAATCTGGGCACATCACTGGGCAGAGCAAGCAAAGCATATGTCATAAACCTAATGCATGTGTTTGAATCTGCCTCGAGGCCATTTGCTATGTCTGTCCTAACCAAAGAAAGGCTAAAAAGCCCCCAAAATTGAGGAATCTCAGCAACAATGTCTGAAACTCCAGGACGGGCAGGGAGAAACAGCCAGCCACTTAAGAGTTAAACTGATTAATTGGTTAATGGGCTGCACTGATAGTTATATAATGCTTTTCTAGATTTACTGAGCACTCAAAGCACTTTTTATGCTATGAGCCACATCCATCCATTTACACACACTCATGCAGCACTTTATGTACACAAACACTCACACACTGATGGATGCATCAGGGGCAATTTAAGCTTCACTATCCTTACAATCAGTAAACAAAGCTCTCTACCTCCCAAATCCCCCAAAATCAGCTGATATAAGCTTAATGCAGACAGATCAGTTTAACATGATACTGTTGTAAAGAGTGCTGTGTGGACGGCATCAGCTGAACAGGTAAAACTCTATCAAACACAACATATCCCTCGCTCTAATAAGATAGCTATAAGATACATTAGGAAACTTAATGTTTGCTGCTTTTGTACATAGGCCTTTGGAAGGGGGTTAACTGAAGGCCGTCAAGAGATGTAATGGGCTAGTGGAAATCCGGCATTAGCAACAAAGACTTATTAGGCCATACTGACTTAATTTGGCGCTTGTTTGAGTTCATTTCAGAGTCATTCTCTGGTCAAAGCTTTTAAACTTAAATGCTCATATGAATGTTGCTTGCAGTTGGATTCTTTTTGTACTCGTTTTACCTCTCCCTTGTCATTTCTTATTTGTTGGTTGAACTCTTTGCCCTCCAGACACAGGAAGTCCTCCCCAGGCAGCAGGATGCCACACTTGGTCGCAATGGCACGAGCAGTGTTGATGTTGTCTCCGGTAACCATGCGCACGGTGATGCCTGCGCGCTGGCACTTAGCAATAGCCTCGGGTACCTGGAGGAGAGTCAGAACAAAGGGACTTGATTATTTTCACAGTACAAAAAAACCTTGAAGATGAATGCAGAGTGACAGAAAAGATGAAGATGATTTTGAGTCTGAAGCATAAAGAAGGTCCCCTCGCCCCTAACCCAAATAAAAAAAAAAACTGACTGTCACGAATGACACATTCTGTTGGTCGTTGCAGAGGAGAAGCTGAAGAAAGCAAACTATCTTTAGGGTCTTAGAAGATGTAAAGAAAGAGTTTATACTGCAGCAGAGCTTGTGTGTAAGAGGTCCAATTCCAGCAGCAGCAGATTTTACATGAGAGCCACTGTTGTTGTTCTTAAACCCACCCTGAGAGATCATTCATCTCGGTCTGGGAGAGGTGATAGTGACTACACAAAGGTACACAGATGCCTGTGAGGAGTCTATAAGGACCTGATGGTCAGAGAGGTGCTGACTGCTTCTTGTGCTCCTCAGGTGGTCCGACTGATATGACCAGAACCCAACAGAGGGCCCATTTTTTGCTTGTAAATACATACACACAAATGCTGCACAATTCTCATTTAAAGTGCCTCAGCCAGGGTGCAGTACACCGTTTCCCTTCCTTAACAATGGCTTCTTAACAGCCATCCTTCCAATGAGACCATTTCTGATGAGGAAGTGAACAGTGGACCACCTGAACGGCCAGCTTCATCTCTCTGGTCCTGTTTCAGGTCTTTTTAGGCATCCCACTTCTTTTTTTGTCTTCCACGTCTTGCTTTTCCTCATAATTTTAAGGACATATTACACAGCAAGATATGCCGAGTTTTCATCTCTTTTGGAATCAACTTGTTGGAACAAAAATACAATTTTATGCTGTCAAACTGTAAGATCCTCGGGATTTTTAATGGATTCGGCTAAAGAAAAGGTACAGATGTGTTTTTCTTACAGGCTGTGAGTAACAAAGTGCCCAAAGACACAATTTAAACTTTTTTTTTTGCTAAGTTGTCTGCTATGTGTAGACGCAACACTGGTTCATTACCTGGAGTTAGTGACCTACGAATCATTCAAGCATCAAAATGCACCTGCTAAATGGCTTAAGAAACAAAACAAACATTCTCTCAAAGGTTTATGTATAAGGGCTGGGCTGAAAATGAGTGAAAAAGCAGCCAGTGTTCAAAGAAAAATGTGAAAAGATCTTCAGAAAGACTAGAGACCTACTGCTCAAGAGCATTTTTAAAATTAATCTTGCTCCTTTTGTAGCAAAATATAAAGAAATAATGGGTGGCTCAAGACTTTTTGCGCAACACTGCAGATACTTACATTAATTATAGTAAAATGTTGTAGGAAATGCTCTATGAATGGTCTGCATACATTACCCGTTAAGTTAATGAACCAATCGGGTTAAAAGGGGGCCCTTGTGTTTGTTAACTTTCAGGACAGACTGCTTTATTTTCGGGTTACTTGCAGTTATAGAAACACTTTTTCTGAATATGAGGAGAAATAATAATTTTGTAGCACAAAGCTAAAATATTCAGTCTTGTGCCCATAACAAGTTGTGAAGAGATAAACACTGTGCTGCTGATTGACTCCTGCTGCTCTCCGGTTATTTCCATCCTGTTGGTGATCTTTGTGCTCTGACATTAAAGCAGCAGGCAGCAGCACTGATGCTTTCTCAGCTTCATTACAGGCCTCATTTAACACTTCAGAGCATCCGGACTCTGTTAGATCTGGCTAGGACAAACTTCGGTCTTCATGTTAGGAGAAAGTCAATAACATGCTTACGCAAATATAACAATATAGTCAAGAGCAGCCTCTCAGATGAGTTTCAATCTCAATGAAGAAAATTTAAGCTCCCTGTTTGGTCTGTTTAACTTATTTTTGCATCATCAAAAAAAAGCTGCACACTACAAACTCTGATTATCCCGTAGATCTACTGATCCCTGCGTGAAGTCTGGATTATTGCAGGTAACAGAAGCAGCAGCCTCTTACTGCTGTTCATTAAAGCAACAAAGCTATTTCCGTCGCTTTTCATGTGAACAACTGATTGCAACGCTATGAACGTCTTTGAAGAGGGACCTTCTGAAAGTGTGAGAAACAAAAACACACAAATCGCACAGAGCTGTTGGCGAGAGGATAGGGAGGAGGACAGCAGGAGGTAGAAACAGCTGGAGTATCTGTCAGTCTGCATGGATAGACAGCTTATCAGTCCTTTTACCTTTTTTCTAGGCAAAGTGGAAATTATGTAAATTCATCTCCCATGAAAATACAATATTTATCGAGGCACTGGGATGTGACATATGACTGAATGGTAATTATGTAATCCATAATTACAGTGTGTTTCTTGTTGAATAACATCATGCTCTCTTCCTCTCTGCTCATACTGACTGTTAGATTATCCACACTTCAGGTCAAAAGAGGAAATGACACATCATGAATAGAAAAGTCTTTTTGGTGAATAGCGAACATTGTTTTATGTTCAGCTGCGGTTTCACATGGTTAAAACAGATCCACGATTTTATCTAAACAGCGAATCACAAACAAATCTGAACAAAAAAGGTCAAAACCATATAAGACTTGAAATGGTAAGCCAGTGCAGTGCCTTCGGTTTGTAGAATAGAACTGGACCCATGTAATTCCATACTAACCACTGAAGCTGCCATGGAAATCTATGGAAAAGTGGTAATCAGATCTCTTACTCTGTGACTTCAGTAAAGTTTCCTGATAAGTTTATGGTCTCAATCACTAGCTTAAAATTATACTGAACCAAGTTCACATTAAGAATCAAAAAAGAAGATATCCCAGAGGCAATACCTGTCACATTTCAAAACACCAACATGGCTACATTGAAAACATTCACCTTGGGGTTTCATAGCAGTCTGATCAGTCACACAGTCCTCTTTAAATATCTTCTTAAAGGGGGCCCTCTATGGTTTTTCTAATTTTTTTGTCATATATACACAAAGCGATGGATGCTCATCCAACAACAAGGTCAGTTTATGTGCAAGTAGTGCCTATGAGCTAAAAGCGCAGACTCCTTAATACAGATCTGGCTGTCAGCAAAGAAGCGCGATCCACCTGTTACTCTAACCTTCCATTTATGAGGGGCAGCCAATGAGAGGGATGGTGGCTGCACTACAGTCCGGTATAAGAATAAATCAGAATTATTTTGACCTGCGAATCATGCTAAGCTACCACAGTGGTATTCAATTGAAGTAATTTGGACCAATAAATGTGCATTAACTTCATATTTAACTGCACACATTCTTAGCTAATGGTATCTGCTGGAAAGCATGTTGGCACGTTTGTTAGCACTGTTACCTCACAGCAAGGAGGTTCCTGATTCAAACCCTCTGGTTGGCTGGGGGCTTTCAGAGGACTTTGCATGTACTCTGGTGTCTTCCCGGAGTCACAAACATGCATGTTAGGTTCATTTATGCTTGTTGATTAACCACAGATGTGAAAGAATGCTTGTCTGCCTCTCTGTGTAAGCGCTGTAAAGAACTGGCAAACTGTCCACGGGGAAGTCTTTTCCTCAGCCTATGACATCTGGGATAGGCTCTAGCCTAATTAAAACGATGAATGGAAACTCTTTTTATCACTTTAATATTTTGTTTATATGACTGCTTTGCAACACACTGTTTTCAACAATGCTACAGAAATAAAGTTTGGGATGTTTGGCCATAAACACGCCCAAAGAGAAAAAGTGAAAATGATAAGAATAAATAAGCTGTATAAAGATTCTTCAGCAGGTAAGATCGTTGATTGTTGAGACCTAACGGCACATTGGCCAACATGAGCTGTTAATTACAGATGGTGTTTTGATCGGTGGTGCTGTACCTCAGGTCTGACGGGATCTTCGATGCCCACCACGGCGATGCAGGTCAGTTCGTTGAGGATATCATTCTCAGCGTCCCAGTCTGGCTCTCCAGCCTCAGCGGGAAAGTCCCTGTAGGCCACACAGATGGTCCTCAGCCCATCGCACGCCATTGGCTCAATCACCTTTCGCACCATCTCGTCACGGTCCTTGGGCTTGAAGACACGAGGCTGGCCCTGGGCGTCCAAGATACGAGAGCATCTGGGAGAAGAGAGACAATCAGAGGAAGTGAAGGGAGATTATAAAGGTATACCAAAAAGGTTACTGTGTCCACCCAAGCAAGACTGTTAGTTCTTACTTCCTCAGGATGATCTCTGATGCTCCTTTGCTGTACATCCGGAAGCCACCGTCAGCATTCTTTAGCACCGTGCTCATGGATTTGCGGGAGGAGTTAAAGGTGTAAACCTTGTAGAGTTTCTCTTCGGGGACTTCATCTCTGATTGGCTGGTAGTCTCTCTTCAGCTCCAGCACCAAGCCCAGCAGAGCACATTCAGTCTTGTTACCCACATGGCGAGGTAAGCCGCCTTCTTTCTCCGGGGGCTGAGGAGTGAGAAAAAGTTTGGAAGTGCTTAAACATGATTAAAGTTACAAGCAAAGAGAAACACTAGGAACATGCAGAGGATCGGGTTTGTTTAATGTTTGCTGGTTCAATCAGAGAAGCTTGGGCTCCAGCATTAATCAAATTTTAATCATTTCATTTGGTCTATACACACTAAACAAAACCATCTGAAGAACACAACGCTTCTGTAGCTGCAATTCAGGTACATGTGCAGGTTAACATCACTAACAGAATAACACACACGGTGACACATATCTAATAAATTAATATAAGTTATATCAGATAAAAGACTTTAATTAAAATGTTAGTCTTCATTTTTCTTGACTTGACATGAGCCAGCGTTAGCTTGGGTTTCAAGTCTAATATCAACACAGCGATGTACTAGGAGATTTTAGAGCACTTCATGCTTCCATCTGAGGACATGCTTTTTGGTAATGACAGTTTCCTTTTCCAGCAGTAGTTAACACCTGCACACAGTGCCAAAACCACTACCAAACGGTTTGTTGACCATGATTTTACTCTGTTTGATAAGCGAGCCAACTCCACTGACACTGAATCTACGGGGGAATTGTCAGGGAGAAGACGAGAAATGTCCAATATAAAAAGAGCTGAAGGCTGATATCAAGCACTGCGGGCTTCAGTGGCACCTCAGCAGTGCCACAAGCTGATCATCTCCATGCCACACCGCACTGATGTTGTAATTCGTAACTCGAAAAGCATCCAGTGTGTAAATGACCATAATTTTCAGACACCAGACATTTCTGTAATGACAAATACAAAATACACCAAAGATTACTTTTTAAAATTATGACCAAAATGGGATGCACTAGTATTTTTATTATCTGACTACCTCTTGTTTTCTCTGTCATGATGACACTCGCTGTGAATGAAACTGACTATAATGAAACTGTGGACAACCAAACACTAATAACTCTGTCTACATACTGTAATAAGAATGTATATACATATATATATATATATATATATATATATATATATATATGTACAAATATACAACAAATTATAGCTACAGCTATCATCCATCACTTGCAGCCCCAGCAGGCAGGCACCCTTCATCCTTTCTCTGATGGAAAAGTGGAAAAGAGGACAGATGACAGCTGCACAAACCAGTACAAGCCTGCAGTACTTTGATCTGTAAAATGGATGCTTACTGTATGTAGGTAATGCGTTACCACATTCTGCTTGGGGTGTGGACGATAAACAGAAGGACAGAAAGCTCCTGGAGCGAATGCTGCTCACATTTATGCACACCTGAGGCCAGTATGGCAAAGTTGTACGTTTGTGAAGAATGCGATCAACAGTTTGTATTGGCTCATAAATATACACTCAATATAAGAAGGGATGATGCTGAATCTCATTCATTAGATTGTGCTCAGTTTTTTCTGGTATGTTCTTTGCCTAGATGTTTTTTCTCCTGTGTAATCAACAGGAAACATTGTCATAACTATAGTTACTGTCTCAGCCAGGCACTCATGTTGCAGTTTATATGCTTGTCAGTCTATACTCATAACTTACGTAGTGAAGACTTCCATTAATAAAGCATTTATCACAGCACAGCTTCTTTCTTTAACATAAATGAAGTGTTAGGCCCATAAATAACTGAATATTCTCTGTTTATTATTATAGATGCTCCAGAGCCAAATAATTGCATTTGGAACCAGCCTGAGTGTCAGTATTTGTCGATGTGATACTCACCAGGATCTTGGTGGTGTACGCCGAGTTGATAGAGATGCTGTTGACCATCATTTCCAAAGTGTCTGGCTTGATAGCATCGGGTTCTGGGACAGTCTTGTAGTGCGTATCGCCGATGTATGCCTGCACCACTGTCATCCGATTCATAGTCAAGGTACCCGTCTTGTCCGAGCAGATAGCCGTGGCGTTGCCCATGGTTTCACAGGCGTCCAGGTGACGCACCAGGTTGTTGTCTTTCATCATTTTCTAAGGGATGGACGACGAAGGTGCACTCATTAAAACCTCAGCGTCTCTGACATGATTTTGAGAGGAGTCTATTAATGTTAAATTTACATAATTCCTTCCTGCTCACCTTGACAGAGTAGGCCAGAGAGATGGTGACAGCAAGTGGCAGCCCCTCAGGGACAGCGACGACCAGAACTGTCACACCGATGATGAAGAACTTGACAAAATACTGAATGTAAATGGGGGTGCACTCAGCTAACCACTGCCGACCCTGGATCCCAAAGGTGTCAATCACAAAGTAGAGGATGAGGATGATAACTGTCACCGCCGACATGATCAGACCTGGGTGGAACAAGAGCAGTTTTCCATTAAAGTCAAGTAAGCTTTATGTAAAGAGACAAAAACAGATAAAAATCACACTATTGTCTTTCTAAGGGTTTTAAGGGTTCTACAACATGTATCCTTAAACCTTTAGTTTCAATCCTTTGGGAATTAGACTTCTTTTGTTGCTGTGTTTCCAGTTTCTATGGACTCCTGTGTTCCTCCATCTCAGCTAACTTGTTTAGTCTCTGTATTCATGTAATTTTGTAGTTTACTTTCAAGTTTTTCATGTACCTGGCTCTAGTTTTACCTCCGTCTCTTTCCTCCTTTGCAACTGTTTGCCTTGCACTCATTAGTTTTACCTGTCTTTAATTACTTTCCATTGTTTCATGTAATCAGTCTTTGTCTGTATATAATCTTGTCTTTCCAGAAATCCTGTGTTTGACATCTGGATTCCTGTTTTATTTACTTCTTTGGGAATTATGTTTCCCATTTTCAGCTGTTAGTAAATAAAGGCTAATTTTCTGTTAGCATGCCCGCCTCCTCTAACCATTTTATGTCATGTATTATGTTATAATCGTGGTGATCCATTACCTATTATCTTATTTTTTATTCAGCAACTTATACTCACATTTTAAATGTACTTACTTGACTGATCTGCACTTCTCGTCCACATTATGAGAAGTAGAACTGTTTCATTTCATACTTTTACACATTTTTTTCTAAGCAGAAGACATGTCTGCAGTGACAAGTGCAAAGACTCACGGGACTGTTAATGTTTACCTTTAAATGCTTAATTTAATGACATTGTGATCATTATTTGAGTGATGATGTTTGTGTGTTGAAGAACACTGTAAAGGCTTATCTATTAACAGCCCACCATGACTGTGTCTGCAGTGATTAATGACACTTGTTCAGTGAACCTATTCAAGGTTGTTAAGGTTAATAAAACCAGCGTTCCTGGAACGCAGTGTATAGAGCACAGTGTGTCTTAACTCATGATGGAAATACTGCTGCTCAACTTCAGCTTTCTAAAGTTGGTCAATCTTAGTGCATTTTCAGATTGTATTCCCCATTATTTGCTCAAAAAAAAAAAAAAAAAAAAAATCCACCTGAGAACTAACGTAAAAAGTATCCTTAACTTGAACTATCTTTTAAAATCGTTTTTTCTGATTTCCTGCCTCATTGGAAAGGCCGGAATGTCCTCTATTGAGCACATCAGGACATAGTAGGGTAGCTCAAATAAGTCAACAGATATAGACCAAAACCAAATGTCCATTACAGAGGACATAAATGAATAGGCTGGGTCTCAGGAGACTATGGTTGCATTAGCTGCATGTAACTTCAAAGTAGAGACCCTTTAGTTTATTAGGTTTAAGTGACTTGTCCTCATTAAGTACTGCAGATTCAGTCACATTCAAGTTATTAAAAACCTTCTTTTATTTAAATTAGCATTTTTTAAGCAAAACCAACCTGGCATTTTTCACAGTGCTGTTGCAGCACTTTTCAGATCTCTTGTGGTGCTTTTAAAGATGATCTGATGAGCAGTCCTGCTGAAGACCTGCTGGCAAACTCTCCCTGTGGTCTAGCCGTTTGGGAAATATTTAACCACACTGTCCCCAGTCTGATTCTTCTACAAAGTGATTTTGATTGCATGTCATCCCCTTTGCTTTCCATGTCTCTGTTTCTATAGTCAACTACCAAAAGAAAATACGCTTTCATTTTCTTTAATCTATTTACGCTTTGGTGTCTAACTGCACTGATTCTGGACTGCCAACACTTGAATATATCTGGCTTGTAAAAACTTGAAAGGTGGTTAAACTATGATATTTAATAAGGCAGTGAAGTCTGGATGCCTGTAACCAGACAACATCCTGAATGTCAAACAGGTGAGGGGAAATAACAGAAAATTCCCATTTGTGTTTCTGTACTTCATCTCTCCTGTCAGTCACCTCCAGTCAAAGTGTTTGGCCCAAATTCTATTTCTGTTCGGTAATGATGTCCTGAAAAGCCCTTGGTGTATTAAGGTCAATTGAAATGACACAGAAAATGCCTTCAATTCCGGGATGAATCGTGTCCCCAATAAAAAAACATCCATCCAATAGAACTGAGTGCATTTTGACCCTCAGCCTCTTCGTCCCCGCGCTGCCTGATCACTTTGTGTGCTGTTAAAGGGCAAGTCACACTTTTTCTCGAATGTCGTCTTCGTGAGAGTCATGTAGCAGCATAGGTTTCATTTCTATGTATCTAATACAGAGACTTGTTTAGGATCTACTAGCCTGTAAAGAAGTAAAACTGCAAAGATTCTCTTAGTGTAATCAAAAAGAGACAAAACTGCCTTTCCAATAACTTCAGATATGTCTGATGTTGAATCGATCCTGTAGATATCTGGGTTGAACTAACAGTACAGTCAAAACTAAACACCTAATAATGAGTAGGATCACATAATAAAACAACCAGTTAATTCCATTAGTGATTCTGTACATTTTATGCATTATTTATCAGTTTTGACCTCTGTTGGTATTGTGACTGTGTTAGAACTGCAGCTGGAGACTCACCACTTATAGCTGTAATATACTGATAACATTAACTAGCCTTCACAGAGGCTGGCAAGGCGACGCCGTCAGACATGATCAAAATGTTTACTTAGCTTAGGGCACTCTGAACTCTTTTGGCAACAGAGCTGATTTAATAACTCTGGCAATCTCTTACATTTTTATTTAACACCATCATTCAGAGGCAGAGCAGTAATACTTAACGTATGACTCAGGAACCAACTCAGGATTGCCACAGGACGCTGGCTGGCCCACAGACATTTTATAATTCACTAAATAAAATCTACTGAAGGGGTTCCAGCTATGTTTAATGCTGTACAGAGTCCTTCAAAAGTAACCAATTCAATCAACTGCAGCTAAAATGCAGCAGCAGCAGCTTCCAAATATGGTAAAATAAATGACTTGTGATTCTGGCCGGGTATTCAAGTTAATATAGATAAGAAATAAGAAAAATATAGGAAAATGTTAACTATTATGTGAATACAGAAAACTACCACAACACTTTGTCTTCCTGGCAAAGTAACACTTTAAGTTTATTCTTCTAAATGGCAAAAAACAGACCACTGCATATCAACTGTAAGCTTTCATCAGGGTCTGATAAACACATAATCAGTCTGAATTAAATTACAGTAATGCTAACACTTGTGTGGAGGAGATTACCCATAGCTAGTGCTATGGGTAATCTCCATCAGAAGTGTTTGCTTGTTTAATGTTTATTAACCAGCCTGTGGTCTCCAGTGATTGTGCAAAAGTGGTCCCCAGACAAAGCAGCGCGAGTATCCCTGTTGTGGGCTCTCAGCATAAAACAAGTTGGAAAAAAAAGAAAAAAAAGAAGGGAGGTCCCATCGGAGTTTCACAGTGGTTTAAAAACTCAAATTACTGACATTCATTTGTGGCTGTTAAAGTATTCTTAATAATCAGTTAAAGTTGAAAGTTCAAGAACAAGCAAACCTCAAAATGTTTTACAAAACTATTATCTTCATTCATTTTGGCATGCCTCTTTAAATGTGGGGTACAGAACTGCGCTGACTCGACTTTTACGTTTTTGGAAAGTGAATTAAAAAAAATAAAAATACTCCACCCCAGGTTGAAGCTAGACCAGCAGATTCCCCTCAACCTCCAGCCTTTGTTCTTAGCTAGGTTAAGATTGTTCGTGTGTGCGTGTGTGTCTGTGAGCTACTCACCAGCCTTCCCAATCTGCACAGCTAGTCTGGTCAGTTTTCCCTGAAGCACAGACTTCTCCTTCTTGGTAACATTGACCTTTTTCACTGGTTTGACCTCTTCCTTCTCCTCAGACTCGGCGGCCTCTTCGCTCTTCAAAGGCTGTATCTCCAGAGCAATGCCATCCTGGGTCTTGGCTGTTAGGATGGAGGAGGTAAAAGGAGGAAGCGGAAGGTTTTACGGGGAATGACAGAAGGAAGGAAGTAGGGTTTGAGGTGGTGAGTAAAGACAGATGAGGACAGACAGAATAATGGAGAAAATTGATGGTAGTTGGGATAAGAGGAAGGTTTTGGATGGGAGCAAAATAAAAGTTGAATGAATTAAATTGATGTTTAATTGGCAACAAAATAAAACACAATGAGGGAGCAAGGTTCAGGAGTGGTTTGGGGATGAAGGAAGAGAGGCAGAAAACGTTACAGAATCAGTCTGAGGGAAAGCTGAAAAACGACAGGACGAGTTTTCTCAGAAAACAGAAACACCTCTGACTCCTAATCATTACATGGTGAACCTTTGGCTGAATGCAGAGAGCAGCATTTCATCGTTTTATGATCACACAACATTCATGATAAAAAGGTCCAGGTAGCTTTCAGAGAGCGTCACAGACGAGTTGGGTGCAGCAGTTCATAATGAAGTGCAGCAGACAGAACAGAGAACAGCAGATACAACAGAGAGGATTTAACACGGGGCTGTCAGTCACACACAATCACACACACAATCACGCACACATACAGTTTGTTTCACATCAGAGCTCCGAGTTTGAGATCTGAAGTCTGATGTGGAGTCTAGCTTTGCGTCCTGCTTGACGGCTCTGCTCTGCATTTGCATAAACAAACTGTGTATTTGCATTTCGCTTCATCAGCTGTGATCCTGTTTGGACTGTAGTAATGTATGTGGAGCTTTTGTGATCTGTTTGATCTCTGCTCACAGCGAATTCAGCTCCACTCGCTCCATCCACCGTTTGCGTAGTTCCATACCAAAGAAATATGAGCAGGTGATGAACGAAAACAAAACAGATCTTCTCTAATCTCACACACTGAGGTTTGATATTTGTCCTCATGAACGACTGAGCTGACAACTCTAGCTGGATGATTTTATCTTAAAATTCCTTCATTTCCTTGTCATGTTATTCACAATTAAATACTGGAAATGCTCTGCTGGGTCAACAAATTGGGGCAAAATTACTCAAACATCATTAAAACTATTCAGACTGACTGCTGGTAAACATTTCAACATCAAATATGGAACCAACATTTCCAACAAATCGTGGATATAAAGCAAGTTAGATAGATGACCAGAAAGTAACAAGTACTCTTGTATCGCTAAGGTTATAGCTCTACTGCTGTGAAAACATAACATTTATCCAAATTCCAAATTTTAGTTCAAAAATTATTCAATGGAATGAACCAAAGGAAAAAAATAAAACAAAAAACAATCCAACAATAATACTAATGTGAACTGGAATGAGGAGTAAAACCATGTCGTCCAGTTTTGCTTCACTTTTGCAGAAAGTTTCAGCAATAAGTTTAAAAGAAACTGAATTAAATAGAACTGAGAGACTGAGCCTCAAGCAAGAACTGATTTAAATGTTTTTAAGGGAATTGATTCTGTTTTTCCTTTTTTCTGTCAAATGTACAGTCAGTTTGCACAGGACTCTACCCAGTCCTGTAAAGTAGACCCTATAATCCAGTAGCTTTAGCATTCCACTGTGTGACTTTATCAGCTTCTCACATCGTTGTGGAGTAAGTTTTGCCCATTCTTTTTTAAAATGTTGCTTCAGTTTATGCACTTATTCAGTTTATGAACTGAAGTTGATGTTTGGGATCATTTATTTATACACGTCTCTTAAGTATTTTTCAGTCAGGTTAAAGTCTGGACTTTGACTGGATCATTGCGGCAACCTGAGTTTTTCTTTTTTCAGCCATTCTGTTGTAGATTTACTGCTGTGCCTGAGAACACCTGTCTTGTTGCATGTCTCGGTTTGAGTCAAGCTTTAGCCGTCAGACTGATGGCCTCAGATTTAACTTTGGAGTTCACAGTCGACCCAGTGACTGCAAGGTATCCGAGAAAAACAAGCCCAAATCATCAGCCCTCCACCACTGTGCTGACAGTTGGTATAAGGTGTTGGTGCTGATCTGTGTGTCTCAGTTTCTCCAAATGTGGCGTTGTGATTCACAGCCAAACATCTCCATTTTGGTCTCATCTGTAGAAAGGACATTGTTCCAGAAGTCCGGTTGTTTTGTTTACCTGCAACAGTCTTTTAAAAAAAAAATCCTCTTTTTTGTTTATGCAGATTAATTTTGAAATTCTTATGACTGACTGACATAAATCCTGGTATTAGCTGGTGAGAAAAGATGATGTTTGAATCTGAGGCCAATCTAACAAAAAAACTGAAGATTTAAGAGAGAAACATTATAAAAGTCCCTGCATGAGGCTCGTTGTCTTTAACGGCTATATTGCCTTCTAACCTGGGTAAAATGAAAGAATTTGCATGCTCAACAAAGCCAGGGAGTGTCACCCTAACATGTTTTTTTGTCTGACCACTTTTATCCACTCCTCAGTACCACCACCTTGCTCTGAGTTTCATCAGGTTGTTAATGAGAGACCCCCGACACAGATTATTTCCAGAAGGGAAGTAATTTCACAACAGCACGACCTCAACAAGACATTTAACATTCTGGATGTGGGGATGGGTCGGTGTTAAACCGGGAAGCTGCGGAGCCTTATGCACATGGTCCACTCTGAAGACAAGCCACAACATAGAACTAACTGACACAGCTTCACACGAACAGGACTGAGACCCACTGACCAACCACAGAAGTGTAAACAGGCGCAGCACTGAACCATGGGAGAACGCACGGCGAGCAGAGGGGAGGGGGTGTCTGACAATCAAAAAGTAAAGCAAGTCAACAAACAGAAGATGAACTCAAAGGATCACCCCAAAAAAATGAAAAACAACAGCGATGCAGAACCACGACAGAGAGAGACAGGAGGAGGTAGTGGAGGCTGCAGAGCTATGGAGGCTGCAGGAGATTTCAGCAAGACAAAAAGGAACAGAGGAGAGAATCAAACAGTGCCTACAAGACAACATGAAGTCCTGAGCAACGCCCTGCGAGGAGGCAACAGTGAGAGAAATGAGAGGAGTCAAAAGGGAAAAAGAAAACAAACTGAGGATAATACACAAACGGAACAGACGACAGCCCACAGCCCACTGATACTGCAAGGGTGCAACTCCCACATCCTCGTTTCAGCCCCCCCACCCGCAAACCCCCCCGGCCATGTCTGTTTTCCCTCAATACTGCCAAGAGAAGGTTACATTCACCACAGCATGTTAAAATGTGATTTAAAAAACAAACAAACTGTGGGGCATTTTAAAGGTGAAACATCAGATTCTCAGATTCTTCTTTTGCTGCTGCACTTCCTGCACAGATGTTTCACATTAAAAGCTTTCCAACTGCTCAAGGGACAAACACCCACATGATATTAAAGTGAAACATCTGCAGGAAGTGTCGTGATACAAAGAGTAAAAAAAAGGAAAAGCAATTATTAAATACATGATAAATAAACTATATTAAAAATTACATTTTTAGGTTTTAAACTAGAAACCAGCTATTCTGAGATGTGACCTTGGGCTTTTTAAAAAAGTGCAATGGGCTACTTAATCAAAAGACAAGGGTTAGACACCTTTGTCAGCCCATTTGTGGAATCTGCACCTCCCAAGACACCTGCAGTATAGGGTGTCACCACCATAGACAGTATAAAAGATGGTCTTAGCTGACCAGTCTAAATAGTGCCCAAGTGCATCAAACATGCATTACTTTTAATGGCCAGTAGGGGGTGCCTCCTCTGGTTGCAATAAGACTTTAGGTTGTCTAGAAGTCTGGAGAAAACAGCCCTCGGCTTCCTCGCACTCTGACCTCAGTAAAAACTTTCCATATGACTTTATGGCTCCACGGCTACTTTCAGGTCACAATAAAACAGGAAGTTCATAACTTATGGTTGGAAAAAATAAGCGGCTGGAAACACGACTGATGGGAGAACTGGGGCTATTTCACGTAGTTAATGTGCTGCAAAACTTGGAGCTAAAAAAGGCTGCAGAGGTAGTGACAAAGGCATTCAGGGCTTTAAGGTTCATAAAAATGAGCAAAGATGTTCCTAGAAATGTTGTCCAGCTTGTGTTTTTCAGCGGAGGTCGGCTGTGACTGCAGCACTGACTATAATTTCTGTGTGAAAAACAGTGATGAGCATCCAAAAGCTGTGCGTGCGTCTTTCTCTGTACATGAAGAAGCATTCTGTCTGCAGCAGATGCTTTAACCATGGGAGGTCTGGATGAGGGGAGTGTGTCGGTGTGTGCGCGTGTGTGTTTAAATGTGTGTGTGTGTGTTTGCTGAGACAGCTTGCAGAGGAAGCTGGCCATGTGCTGGAACACCCAGGACATGGAGGGCATTTGGCTGATTTTGGAGGTTGCCGCAATGACGTCATCAGCAATCTCACACACAGTCATTAAACCCATTAAACAAGGACACCTCAGAGGTCAGAGCAGTATGTTAGGAGTAACCCTCACTGATGGTCTCGTAGCCCAATTCTGACCGTGAACTAAGAGACTTTGATGAGGGGAAAAAAGATGTTTAGCAAGCACATGACTTACATTTAAGAGATTCGTAATAACCGTTCAATGTTTTTTTTTTTCAAACAGAAAATAGCGATAAAGATCTCAACAGTTGTATAAGTTAGTTTGCAAAGTGCACACTGATAACATTTACAAATCAGTACTGCTTCCAGGTTGGTTTGAATATTCTGAAAACAACTTAACTTGTTTCTGCAATTTAATTTTGTTTTTTTACGTGTGAATGTCTGTTGAATGTTTTGTGACATTTAAAGATTTGCTGATCAAACAAGAATTAATCATCATTTGAAGTCCTAGCTCTTTAGTCTGGCTAATATTTAATAACAGGGCTCTGAATGGACCTTCTGCAGGTGATTACCCATTGATTAGTGTGTCTCCTTATAGACATAATATATTAAGTACATCTGAATTATTACTAATTGATTGTTGTTTTTAACATTATATACTTCTGTTTCTTGTTGACTCTTGTGTATGCTTGCGCCTGAAGCTTGCAGGCCTCGCCTCTGTGTACTCCTTAGCAACAGGTGTCACCACAAAAACATGCCAACAGGTATGATGTCACTTTTGGTACACGTTCCTGTTGGCTAGTGCGACATGAACTTCCTGTAAGTGATCATAAATGACTTGTATAAGCCATGTCTTATTTTTGTTGTGAGTGCCGCAAATAAACGTGATTTACACAAAGATAACCACTAGGCTCACATTTTTTTAAATTTTCCTGTGGCTGATTTCTCACCCAAACATAAATCATGTGCTTCCAAAAAACATGCCCTGCTTTCAGGGTTGAGGCATTAATACACTTCTGCAGGGTGACCGCAGACTCGGCTGTTAGAGACTTGAAGGTTGAGAGTTGCACCCTTGGACAGGTAAAGCAAGGCGAGAGAACGTCCCCCTTTATACAGCAGAAAGAGAGAGAGAGGGAGAGAGATGGACTGGACACTCCCCTCCTGCCGCTGGGTGAAGGGTGAGGAGTGGGTGAGTAACAGGGAGGATGGAGGGACAAAGCGGGACAGATGGATGAATGGAGGGGTTACCTTTGTTGCGATTTTCGGGGGGTCCTTGTTTTTTACCTGTTCGGACAGAGAGAGAGGGCGGAATGCTGATAAGATGGCTCAAAGGAAAAATAAGATCAAATCAAACTGAGGGACAACACAAAGTTCAAACTGATAGAAACCCACAGGTGTGTGTGTGTCGTGTGTGTGCCGTGGGCAGGAATGGACGAATCAGAGGAGAGAGACACACGACTTCCCGCTGCGGAGAACCGATGGCCAAAGAAATCTAAAGTTTTAAAAATATTCATCAGAAATTTAAAACGTGGTTTAAAAGTAATCAGGCGATCAGTTCATTTGTACTTTACTGAAGCTTTGCATTGCTCTGTTTCTATCATTTAATGTGAGAAGGTAGACCTTTCAGGCAGATGTCTGTTTTTGAAATGACACTGAATTCATGTTATAGATCATTTCTTCCTTAAATAAGCAACAATAACATGTAAGACCCACCAATGTGCTCGCTTCTGTATTTCACTTCACTATATGCAGTGTGAATTCATCTGTACCAGCACACTGCGGCCTTTTTTAAAAGGCAATGCTTCACATGGTACATAACATTGTTACTATGATACTTACTTTATCTAAGCTTACTGAAGTTTTGTTCATTATGTACATCGTTAAATAGACTGCATGTTGGTCTGTCATTCTTGTAAGCTGCGTTATTTTCATATTATATTTTCTGACTGTGGTTTGGAAAGGTTGGTCATTAGACTGAGAAGTCAACAAGGAGATTTATTGTAAAAAAAATGTTGATATTATGGTTATTTATTTATCAGAGTGTGGATTTTTTTATTTTTTTACTTTGAAATGGAGCGTAATGAAAAATGTTAAGACTCAATTATTTCACACAATCATTGAAGGTTGTGTGATGTGAATAATCAAATCTATGTTAGCACAGCCACCGCATTGATTTGTTTCTATTTAATTCAGTACTGCCTCAAAAGGCTGCCAGCACAGCTGCAGACGCTGTGATTAACAGTGACCAGGTTTACATTTTATTTTGAAATCAGTTCTTTGTTTGAGCGGAAAGTGAGAGTTAACAGGAAGCTTTGTTTTTTAGGGCACTCCCTTTGTAGAGTGGTTGTGAGATGCTCTGACATGCATCAAAACATCATTTTATTTTTGTCTGCTGATTTTCTTGAGGTCTGATTTTTTTTTATATGACTAACAATGCGTTCACTTCCTGCCAAGATGCCGTCTGTGTATCCTCATTATGTGCATGATGTCTTGTGGCGTTGGTGCCCCGAAGAGCCGGCCAAGGCAGTCTTGGAGATAATGTTCCCGTTTTATATCCCTAATGGTCCCCTTTTAGAAGACTTTTAGAGGTCCATATTAGAAGGATAGCAGTATGGCATTGATTTTTTTAATCTTTTATTGACTTTTTACTTTTGCTTTCATTTGCTGAATATGTATATTTTTGTTGATTTATTTATTTATTTTTTCAGATTTAATCCTCAAAAAAGTATTTAGGCTTAGGAAAGGGTTGCGGTTTAGGTTAAAAGCTGCATCTTTATAACAGTAACCGTGCACATGTAAAGATAATGACTTGAGAGTTACAGACACTCTCACTAGTGCTAAAACTCAGTGTGTCAGGGCACATATGCCAACGGACACTTTGTGTGTAAACGAGCCATTCCAGTGGCTTTGACTAAACAGCACTAATTGATGCCCCGTCGATCAAACTGGGCTGTCTGAAGTGGACTGCTGAATCTCTAAAAGGGATTTTATTCACCCCAAAAATGACTGAAAAGCTAAACACGTGGGCTGATGCTGTCTCTGAAATTGATCTTAACGAGGTGTCATGTACTGATTAGACACAATAAAGCATATCACAGGTGAAGTGCAGGTCAGGTTCGTTTTCCTGCTCATAGGAAGTTAACTTCCTGCTGCAGTAAAACTAAGCTGTCTGCTTTTATTATGAAAGGAACTTTGGCAAGGTCAGAGCTAAACAACACGCACACACACACAGAGCTCTTTGTTATTCAGTTGGTGGCTTGTTATTGAGAGTGAACTGGTTCAAGTATGCGTGTGTGTGTGTGCGTTTGTAACATTATGAGGGGCCGTACAAGCCAAAATTCATTCTTTCACTCTCACACACATACATTCTTCTTTCACACACATATATTTTCACTCTCACATACATACATTTTCACTCTCACACACATACATTCTTCTTTCACACACATATATTTTCACTCTCACATACATATATTTTCACTCTCACACACATACATTCTTCTTTCACACACATATATTTTCACTCTCACACACATATATTTTCACTCTCACACACATACATTCTTCTTTCACACACATATATTTTCACTCTCACACACATATATTTTCACTCTCACACACATACATTCTTCTTTCACACACATATATATTTTCACTCTCACATACATACATTTTCACTCTCACATACATACATTTTCATTTATGCATTCCTACATTTTGCTCTCATTTACATGCATTCAATATGCATTTAATCTCACAAATAATATATGTATGTAAGAAGAGAATGCATACATGTCAGAAGAAAATATATGTATGTGAATGAAAGAGTATAGTGGAAACGGAAGGAGTTTAATGGAAACGGAAGGCTGGGTGTCTGTACCGCTGTGATTGGCTGAGAAGCACGCGCGGGTCACTTTCAAGTGTCTGACAGTATGGAGGGGGGAGAAGAAACTCGAGTTCTTCAGCAAGCTATCGGGGTGTTAAGAAATATTTTATCATCTCCTGAAACGGTCACATCGTTGTCCTCGTCACTTGATCGAGATGGGACGGGCTCAACTTTTTTTTTTACGTGCGCTCAAATTTTTTTTAGGTGCGCTCAGAATAGTGGGACAAAAATAAGGCCATAGGTAACAGGCATCTCCGAAAATGTTAGAGCACTTATGGAAATATGTGATGTCTTGATGAATCAAGCAGATATTTGAAGTTTACACAGCACCATTCTCGCATGAAAATATCTTAAAAGTTTATTTTGTGACCTATGGCGTTATTTTTGTGCCACAAAACCAGCCAATCACAGACTTGGATGCAAAAATATCTGATTGGCTGTTCTGGTCTCCAATCAGCTCGAAATGACGAAATGCAATATCTCAGAATCCATTTCGTCCAAAACTCAAACGAGGCAGTGGCAGAGAAGCACAGAGTGGCGGGGTTTGAAATATTACTCTTTCTGGGTTACTGTGGCGTTATTTTTGTGCCACTATTCTGAGCGCACGTAAAAAAAAAAGTTGAGCCCGTCCCATCTCGATCAAGTGACGAGGACAACGATGCGACCGTTTCAGGAGATGATAAAATATTTCTTAACACCCCGATAGCTTGCTGAAGAACTCGAGTTTCTTCTCCCCCCTCCATACTGTCAGACACTTGAAAGTGACCCGCGCGTGCTTCTCAGCCAATCACAGCGGTACAGACACCCAGCCTTCCGTTTCCATTAAACTCCTTCCGTTTCCACTATACTCTTTCATTCACATACATATATTTTCTTCTGACATGTATGCATTCTCTGCTTACATACATATATTATTTGTGAGATTAAATGCATATTGAATGCATGTAAATGAGAGCAAAATGTAGGAATGCATAAATGAAAATGTATGTATGTGAGAGTGAAAATATATGTATGTGAGAGTGAAAATATATGTATGTGAAAGAAGAATGTATGTGTGTGAGAGTGAAAATGTATGTATGTGAGAGTGAAAATATATGTGTGTGAAAGAAGAATGTATGTGTGTGAGAGTGAAAGAATGAAAATATATGTATGTGAGAGTGAAAATATATGTGTGTGAGAGAAGAATGTATGTGTGTGAGAGTGAAAGAATGAATTTTGGCTTGTACGGCCCCTCATATAACATTGAAGGCTTTTATCCCGGCAAGATAACTGATGGGTGTGACTTGACATGAATGCATGAATGTGTGCAGTGCATGTGTGTGTGTTTACAGCGGATTGATGCAGCCATGTGTGACAGTAAAGTCTGCTGTGTGTCTGCTGTTAAAAGAACACAGGAACCTCATGACAGTGCCTCTGTGTGTGTGTGTGTGTTTGTGTGCGCGCTTCTATCTTTGCGAGGATTCACTTCCAATTTGGAAAATAAGGGCATTTTTTTAAAAGTTAAGATCCCTTTTGAAAAGTCTGAAAATATCAAAGCAAGGACTTGTTCTGAAAAGTGATGACACTTCTCACTTCAAAGAGTTTCTGAGGGTTTGTGCTTTGTTTCAGGATAAGGATTAGTAATACATCTTAAGATTAAGATTAAAGCTTTGACAATGTAAACATGGAAGTAACGGCCTGTGTATGAGATGTAAATGTAAAGGCTCTTTTCTTTAAGATTTAGAATTTAATTTTAGCTGAATGTGTTTTGTGGTTCTCCTCATTAGGAAGTCAGCACCAATTTTGTTTTTGTCTGCTTGTCTGTTTTTTTATGAACCAGAAACTGGAGGCCGAAATGCAAACCTGAGCGTCTCTCTCCGCTGAGCTGGTACATTCAGCCAGTTCACAATGAATGCCTGACAAACTCAAACTTTAGCCAGTAAAACAAAATGATCAGACAAAAACAAACTAAAGGAAAAGGATACATGTGTAAAAGGGGGTTAGCATGATCACAAGCAAATCAAAAGCAATAGAGACCGACTGCAGAAGCCTGTTGTTTTACATCTGCTCTGACATAGTACAAGGATCATCTGGACGTTGGCTTTTGAAGGGTCCCTCTAAAAAGAAGCAACTGTGTTTCACACAGGTAATCGATATTACGTAACTGGCCAATTAACTCAGTACTGTGGCCATAAATTTACATGAATAAATGAGACCATGATGAGGTGTTTGCTCAGGTGACCAATCAATCTGTCTTTGAGTCTTTGTGAAATCACAGTTCAAGTGTTGCTTTACTGAAATATTAACAATGATTGTTTGCAAGCCCACAACAGAGAACAAAAAGTTTAAATGGCCTGTCAAGATTCCCATCAAGCACTTGAACATAACAACTGAATAATGTTAAAAATTAAAGTACTTTTTAAAATTTTAGATCTGGGTGTCAAGCTCATTTTAGCTCATAGGCCACATACAGCTTGATTTGATCTTAAGTGGGCAATTGCAAACCATTGCATAACAACCTCTAAAGTGCTCCCTTTCTTTTAGTGTACAGAAGTACATTCTGCACACTTTCCTGTTTAATGAACCGTCCACTTACAAATGATAATGAACAGCTTGACGTGACTGAAAGTGAACCTATTATGCTTTTTTTGAAATTATTTTCTGTCACATGTCACATAATGGCGGATTTTCTAATTAAACATGGCAAAAGTTTCAAATAAAGAGGTCAGTATATCCTTGACTGATTTCTGTGAGCCAAAAGTTCAGGTTGCAGTGTGCTCTGAATGCTTGATTTCATTTTTTTTCTACTTTTGGATCTGTATGATGTGAATAAGAGAGGATATACATAATATGGTCCCCTCAGGCACACAGCTCCACCTGTGAGCACGGAAGCCCCACCTACCTGCTATTCAAACCTGTTCAATGAGCAGCCAATCAGATGGAGTAGCTAAAACAACTTGTTTGAACTGAGATGCTGCACCAGGGACCAGTAAAATATCAATAAGCGTTATTTTCTAACTGAATCATGCAAAGCTATTTTGAGCCCAAGAATCATGTCCAACTCATCAACAGCCTCCAAACTCTGGAGATTCATCTAGTGGGCAACACTGAGTCCTTTAAAGGACTGGGGCTGTATGTTAATACCCTGCATTATGCTCCTCTTTTCTGTCTTCTCTTTCCTCTCACCCCCAGTGGGCGCTCTCTGAGCCTGGTTTTATTGGAGGTCTCTCCCTGCTTTGAGAGCTCTTGGAGGTGGGAATGATCATTGGGAATGATCAGATTTTGTATCTTACTATATAAAGTTCCTTAAGATTGCTTTTTAGTGAAATGCAGCTGTGCAAATAAAAATTAACTAAGCTTAACTTACAGAATGAAGTAGGCTATATTGATCATGCATGTAATAGCCATTTATCCCCTTAAGGATACATGGTCACATGCATTTCTTTGAAATGTAGCTTTGGTTACAACCATAGACTGTATATAAAAGAAGGACGGAGCAGAAAAGTGCAGCTAGTGCAGTTTTTTTCAGATGTCCAGCAAGAGGTGACTGTTTGCAGACGTCTAGGAAGTACTTGTCCTCAGTACTTGTCTGATGAAGCACATTTAACATTTTGAGCCTATGACACCGCGGTATGCCTTGGTTTCTGAATCGGCTCCACCTCACATCATATCCTGTTTGTAAACACCAAGATTGTCATACCAAAAAAGGTCAGCTCAAGGTTTAAAACAGGACTTTGCATCTTTTATATATAGTTTAAGCTAATTAACTTGTGGGAGCCCCTTTGTAGACGTCACTTTTATTTCACTTGTTTTCGGCCGGTACAATCACAATATTACTCATCTTTGGTCTCGTGTATTCACTATGGAAGGTTTTTGTGCTTAGATTGAAGTTAAATAAAGCTTACAGATCACATTCAGACCCTTCAAAAAGCTCTGCTGTTATCAGCTCAGACTGGATGAACTCTACCTGCTGACAGAGTCGGCTGGTACGACAGGAGAAACGTCAAATCAACACCAGCTGATAAAAACGGGCAAAATATTTCCGATCAGCCTGTTCAGAAATATTCAGAAGCTGACACGGTGACAGTCGTTCTAGCCAAACTTTCCTCACAACACTTCACAGACTTACTGTCCTCGTATGACCTTCCACACTTCAACATATGTTGTGTTTCTTGAGATGTGTGTGACAGGCTTTGTCTCATGTCTTACTTTTCTTGACCTTCTTCTCTTCGTCGTTCTCGCTGGCACCCAGCAGAGTAAAGATGATGCCTGTTTGAGAGTTGAGGCCGACAGCTGACACCACCATCCTGCCTGATCCCTCCATCACGTGGGTCCCTGAGGAAATATTCAAAAAGCTACGAGTCAAAAAAGAAGCTTTATTTATTTATTTTTTTAAACTGTTACTGTGTTACTGTCATTTGTTTTCATTTTAAATCAATGTCAAAGCACTTATTTATCCATCTAATCTCATCTTAAGATGCATCACTGAATATTTAAAATGACATGCTTTTACTTATGTTGCTTTTTTTCTAGGTAAATAGTCTTGCACTCTTGTGTAGCCCTACGCCGCATCCAGATATCCTTCTGAATCCAGGGATTGAATTCATACATGGTGTAATAGGAAGTTTTAGCTTTGGCGGCGTGTCAGACAGCTCTTGTTTTATAAACACGACATCCATCTTTCAGTCAAACACCGTGAACCTGATTTTTTTAGGAGAACAGTTTTCCAGGCACTCACCGGACAGCAGCATGGGGTCTTTCTCCATAGACTTGCGAACCTGGTCAGATTCCCCTGTCAGAGAGCTCTCGTCAATCTTCAGGTCATTGCCTTGGATCAGGATACCATCAGCAGGCAGCAGGTCCCCTGCAAGCAGATAGATCAGATAGGTCAAAATCTTTTTCCCCCATCAGCCACAGGGTCTGAACAGGATCTTACACAGAGTCCTTTTACATTTACATTTTGTATTGTAAAGCAGCTCCACAAAGGTTGTTGCTGTAGTCATAAAAGCTTGACAGTTAAACATCACATGAAATAACCAAGTAAAGATGTTTGAGTTTCATACCGTATTTGATCTGAGCGATGTCTCCAACCACGATCTCGGCCACAGGGATCTGGATGACCTGACCTTTGCGGATGACTGTGAACTTTTGTTCTTGCTCGATGCGACTCTGCAGCCCGCGGAACTGCTTCTCCTTGGACCAATCGTTGAAGGCCGTCACCAGGACCACAATGATGACTGAGAACAAGATGGCAGCTCCTTCGATCCAGCCAGCCTGGGCCTCGCCCTCGTCCTCGGCGCCACCCGAAGATGCGCCGCATGCTGTGAAAACATGAGGACATGTTGAAATCAAATCCCATCGTAACAGCAAAGACAGGTGGCGCGGTGGAGAGCCCTTATTGGAAAGGTTAGGCAATGACGGCTGACTGTGTAATGATTTAATGAACAGGTAAGGAAAGATGCTCTAAGGTGTGATGAGGTTTAAGATCACATATGGTGTTGTATTGTGCATTTAAAGTGGGAATCCTGAAATTCCAAGTTCCCAGTCGCAATTTTAATCTGGATGCCCTCTCAAGTCAGACTTCCTACTTAGAATTTGGAGACGCAAGAAAAAACCCAAATCTGAATTCTAAAATTGCAGTGACAACCATAGACCACTGGAATATCCTCCACTCAGGCATAACATCATCACATTATAATTTTTTCTCTTTTGGATTTTTATGGAGGCACAAAACACAACATTGCACAACTGCTGTATCTCAATTATCCTGCTTTAATAATTGTAAAATCATTAAAATTTAATTAATTGCTCAGCCATCTTTCAGATTAGCAAAAAGCAAAAATGACCTGTATCCTTCACAGTCAGGAATACTGTCAAAAGCTAAACAAAAACTTTACTTAAACAACTTTATTTACAGTATATATAATATATACATCTCCATATAAATAATAATATAAATTAAAATACAAACCAACTACCTACAGATATCAGAATACTGAAAATAAATAATAATAATTAATAAATACATGTTACTTTTGGAATAGATGCAGTAATTGTGGGACGTGCAAAGGTTTGGGCTTTCAGTAACCCCTATGGAAAAGATGAGAGCTTGGAAAACCTTAACCTTTAATCAGCTGAAAAAGTTTCTACTCCTAATTTGTCATCTTTCAGAAATTCGTGACTAGCAGATAATTTCCTGTTTCTAGATATTTTTAGACTCCCTTGCATGCAAAGCATCTTCACAATCCACAAACATACTGCTCCCTTTTTCAGCAAACAGAGCTTTGATAATTAAGGCCAACAAAACATATTTTATCTCAGTCTGCACAGAGCAGCTGTTACCCTGATCCAAATGCTGCTTTGCTGACCGTACACACTGACTTTTGTGACGCAGCAGCAGGTGAGGTTTTTCCTCTGATGTGGGCCCTGATTGTGAATGAACCCCACGCAGCGAAACAGTGCAGCATCACTTCTGTGTCAGCTAAACATTCCCGTTGCTGCTCCTCTGCAGACATCTTGTTTCGATTCCTGGCGCTCCCATTAACCACCACTACTGAATGACATTTTAGATAGCGGAAATTGCAAGCTGGAAGTGCTCTGATTTCCTTTTATAGCCTTCCCTGCTTTGTAGGCATCAGCTTCATTTTCAGATTCTCACTCACTTGATTAGAGGAGCCCGTGAATGTGTGAGTGTTACCACGAGGCTTAAAGAGTCAGATAATTTATCAGGCTCTGAATTGTCATCAAGTGACAATTCCTAATGGCAGTTCTTAACCTCTCTTAGCCAACTCAATTAAGGCTCACCGAGCTAATGAAGTTCTTGCCACAATTATCGTTTCATTATTTGCATGAAGTAAAACGTATCTGCGTGTAAACACTTGAAGAAAGTCACGTTTAGATGTTTGTTTGCTGCACCAGTTTATTTACTTACTTCATTTAATGCAAAAATTGACAGTAATGGAAACTAGCACAGTAACTACTGACATTATTAAACAGATGAATGATCAGATTTCTTGTTTTATAAAAGTGGATTACGTAAAAATTAAAGTAAATAAATCCACTTATAATTTACCCAGAAAAACACACCTGATAAAGCGTGTAATTAAAATAAACGAGATGGATATATTAGAAAAAAATACAGGTGGCCGCTGGTGCTACCCCTCAGCCCCTTAGTAGATACACGTGTGGTATTAATTTGAAACTCCCATGTCGCCTCCTTCTGGAGTTATCGCATTCACAAGATTTCACATACTTGAGTGTCCACATCAAGTTCTAGTATTTTATAACAGCGCTCTAATTAATCTGCATCTGTGCATGGCACCCATTCAGTTTTGGCCAACCCGGCCTGTCAGCTGATTGCTGGGCTTGCCTTTTTCAGGTGTTTAACCCATGTTGCCTTCCACCTCACAAAGGAAATGATTTCACTTCCTGGGAGTCTTATAAAACCGAGTTAACTTCACTTGCTTTGGTTTATGTTGGAGTTCCCTCTATTTTAAGCCACGGGTAGTTTTGTCTTAGCAGTTATTTGACTTCTTAACTAATTTAACTTAATTCGTTTAAAATAATAAAATTATCCAGAGAAAACTCCAAAAACCAGACGACACGCTGCAAACAAGCACTTGGCGACAGTGGGAAGGAAAACTCCCACTGGAAAAACAACCCTCTTTGTTATGTCTATGTGTGCAGCTTGCTATACTGATAACTTAGCACTGCCACCTCTCCATATATGTTCATCTCTGGCTCTGAAAAACCACCAGCTGGCAGCAGCTAAAATGCTCAGGTTGAGTCTTCAGTGTACCGAAAGCAATGGGTAAAGACACAGCGTCTACGACCATCTACACTGACCTTCACTGTCACCGCCAGGTGGATGGTAGAAAGACAGGCCCAGTGAGATGATTGCAGCGATTTCCAGAATGATGAGCGTGACGTCCTGCAGAGCTTCCCACACCAGCTGCAGGAATGTCTTGGGCTTCTTTGGGGGGATAAAGTTCTGTCCAAATGACGTGTGACGTTTTTCCAAATCGACAGGGTTACCAGACAGACCTGCAGACACAACCGAAAAGTCATGAATATTGACATCAACATTAGTTATTGTTCTTTAGTAAAACAGTAATTATTCTGACATGTGGATGGAAACTTGGAGAAATGTCAAATGAATCCAGCAACATGACAAAGAGTGCAGACATACAGACACAGTTACAAAGAACAAGGATTCCTGCAACAGATGGTTTAGCCCACAAATAGCCCTGATCTCAATGTTATGAAGTCACTCTTTGTCAGGGTCAGCTCTAAGAAGTTCAGAGCAGCTATTACAATACAACACATGTCACAGTCTTGAAGACATCCAAGACTGTGAGATGTACTGAAAAACTGAAATCATTTCCTATATCAATTTATTTTCGTTTTTGCACTTTTTTTTAAGCTTTGGGTTTTATTTATTTCTGTTAACTGAAATGATTTAATATTTTGAAGAACTGTACAGAGATATACCTTTTTCTGTACAGAGATATACTCTGTTTTCCGTATTTCTGTGACGTCTCTCTGTGTGTACCTGTGTTGCAGGTGGATGAGTGTTGCAGTCAGACTGAAGTGTGTTGCTGTGTTAATATTTAGTTAGAGCAATGCTGTTTATAGCGCTAAAGTTCACCGCCCCTAAATATCTCAATGAATTTGAAATATAACTATTACAATCTTGTTCTGCAAGACATGCTTTTTCCATCACAGCTTATCAGCAGCAGCAATAGCAGCTCTGTACAAGGGTCAAACCTCAAAGGCTAACTCCTGTCTTCAAACTTTATTATGTTAACTCACCACACAGGGAAGAAGATGCACTTTAGTAATAGAAAGTCAAGATCAGCCCACTTTTGCTGCAGACTGCAGCATTTCCACACACAGTACTTATTTGAGGAATTCACCAAAACAGACCTGTTCCACCCAGAAACCTTCTGCAATGACATACTCATCATTTCCGCCACAAAAAAATGACCTAAAGGTCAGAAATCTGGTACACTCAGGTTCAACAACACAGATTGGAAAAATAAATCCCCCGATCAAGGGTGAATTATAAGCAGCTGTGAGGGGGTGTGTTGTTTTATAAGTTTCAGTGACGATTCCTGAACGTTTCTTTTTCTTTTGCTTTGTTTTGTAACAGCGGCTGAACTTTTGTGGCTTGCGACCTCTAAAACAACCTTTCATTCCAAGTTACAACCGTCTACTGGCTGCAATTAGTTCAACGAAAGAGAAATAATGTAATTAACTTTTAGAGGGTGATGAACTGAAAATGAAATGACAGGAAAGAAAGCTAAATATTAGCAGAAAGCAGCTAGAAATCAAACTTTATCCTCATCCTTTCAGTCATCCTGCCACCCTTCAGCTTTATCCTGTGGCCCCTCGTGTTGATCACAGTCACCGGGTCAGGGGCCTCCAGCGTGTCTGTCTGCGGCAGTGATGAAACCAAAGCAGCCTGAACTGACCCGAGTTCCCCTCCTGCTGAACACGCAATCTGCTGCTCCACCAGAGCCAATCTGGTCCACGTCAACACAGCACCACCCGTTCAGACCAGCCCAGTCTGGATGAGTTGCTCACAGGAAACTAATGAACCATCCCGTTAAACATCAAATTTGAAATCTAAATGAACAAATTGACAGATTATACACATTTTATACTGCAGCAATCATGATTTAGGGCTTATCAAAACCTTGAACTAAAGCTGGAGCCTGTCCCAGCTGACACTGGGCAAGAGACAGCACAGACTGTGGACAAGTTGGCAGTCAATTGCATGTCTAGAATCATCAATTAACCTGACAGGGAGAGCACGCAAACACAAGTTAACTCCTTGAAATATACAATATTGTATGAGCGTAATCACCAAAGCTGACATTCTGCTCTGATGGCATTACAGGACACGAGAGACCGACAAGGTTAATCATCTGAAGACCAAAAACAAAGAATTTGAAGTGGCAACCACACAGGAAGTGACCAGCAACAACTTAGCAACTAGAAACATTCAGTGATTTCAACCAGTTTAAGGTGAAAAAACTACTGGTGGACTAAAGTGGGTGGGTTTTTGTGTCTAAAGGGGCATCCCCACAGGAAGAGACTGACCAGACCATTAAAGGTCCACTAATTTCAGCAAATTTTGAGATTAGCAACAGAAACAACTACCAATGAGAGCGAAGGATAATACTGACTGAACTTGTTAAATCTCTCCAAAGAGTGCTGGGTCTACTCCGGGGCTTTCTTCTGGTAAGACAGGCCCAGAATACCTCATCTAGAAGCCATCCTGGAGGCCTCCTAGTCAAATGTCTGAACCACCTCAACTGCCTCCTTTTGATGTGGAGGAGCAGCAGCTGCACACCGAGGCCCTCTCGAATGGCTAAGCTCCACACCCCATCTCTAAGGTAGAAGGAAACCCATTTTTGCCATTTGTAATGGGTGGCAGTCAGATGCGGAGGTTCCAAAACTGGCTTGTGGTACAAGGAATGTCACCTTGCTTTACAGGAACATTTGCTCTATGTTGCAGTGTAAATGTTTATTCAGCACTGTTTTCTAGAAGGACTTTTCATAACGTTCACCTCAAAACAGTCTGAAAACACCTTCTGTAACTGCAGTCAAACATCACCTTACTTAACCTTATTGTTTAAGAGTAAAACACTTTCCTTAAATACACCATTAGAACTTGCAGATGATATTTGCTATTCTTGTGGAAGCATCCCTTCTAGCGGAGTTGCATCAAATTTCTGCTAATATCAGTCACTGGATTTCTCCAACTAATCAATGAGTTCACTGAATTGAAAAATGGCAATGTTTCTCCTCTTATCACTCTGCAGAGAGATTGCTCCCAAACCTCTGCTTACTGAGGAACAAACAATATCACTGAGTTATTGATTCCAGAACTGTGACTGTCATTTTCCAGCCGTGGCTCATATCTCGCTGCTCATTCATTCTCCATATAAAGACAGTGCAAACAAAAAGATTTCCCAGTCGACCCAGATGCTCAGAAAGACGGAGACACCAGGGCTTCATCCATCTTCAGAGCTCCTTACTTGTGGTTTTATTGAAACTGGGCTTAAATTAGATTTGAAAAACACCAACTGCAGTTTGCTAATTAACAATGAATTATCAGCAGCTTGTTTCTGTATTGATTTTCATTCACCAGAACAATCTCAACAGTTAGCTCTTTAAAATCACGTGTCCTCGTTAACTTTAACTGGTGTTTGCTGCAACTTTAATGACACACACATACAACTGAATGAAAAATAGTGTAACCACTTGTTTAATTATGTATTTTTCCACTAAAGTCTGACAATCAAAGACGTCCTCCTCATGGTCGTGCGGGCACCAACATGGCTGCTGGGGATTCTTAGAGAAATCGGGAGGTGTGCAGTGGAACGTGATCTGAATGTTAACAGACCCCACTGCCAGGATCTCTCATGAAGACAGCCTCCAAGTCAGCATGAACACGAGCTCAGCCATGTTTCTGCCGTCACATGTTTTAATAATGGACTCTTATTCTCGCTCTCTCTGATGATGCTGTCCAGACGGACTGAAAGAAGAGTTCCTCCTCCCCTCCTCGTGAATTCTCCCCCGTCTGTCACACTCCTCTTTGGATGCAGTAATGAGGTGAAACTATGAGACACTAGCTTCTGCCATTTTGAGGGTTTGCCTACACACAGCACACACAGACGTACTAGTTTCATGCCATCTAATCTTAATTGGACAGCTTCAGCGGCAGAAATATTCCACATTAAGGCTGACCGAGATAAGGTGAAAGATTAGATGTGGTAAGGGAGAGATGAGAGGAGGGCAAATGAGGTGAGGGAAGAAGAGATGAGGTGGGGATGGTGTAATGATATAAGGTTAGACGAAATAAAATAAGGAGAAAGGACAAAACGCGAGATAAGAAGAGACAAGTTGAGATTAAATAAGTTCAGTGAGATCAATGAGATGTGAGGGGGCTTAAGACAGTAGAGGTGAAATGTGATTAAAGAAAATTAAAGTAAGGCGATCCTATGGCATATTCACACCAAACCCATACAAAACCTTTGCAAAGACACAAAGCAGGGGATGTGCGTAGAAGTGAATCTGTGTGTGGATGTTAAAGATATCACATTTTCACTCTGTGTCTCAAAAATCTATCAGCAGACACTGGCTGTCCCACAGACTGTGGATGCTCCTGA
This sequence comes from Oreochromis niloticus, assembly GCF_001858045.2. Taxonomy (NCBI): domain Eukaryota; kingdom Metazoa; phylum Chordata; class Actinopteri; order Cichliformes; family Cichlidae; genus Oreochromis; species Oreochromis niloticus. The sequence goes on from NC_031970.2 coordinate 12,267,014, forward strand.
ACCCACTGACAGTGCAAGTATCTGTATCTAAACTAATCATTTCCAATAGGTCAGAGAATGACTGTGATCTGGTAGTAAGTCAACTAAGTGAGCTGACTTTACCTTAAATGGCATGAGTCTATTCTGAATCAAGTTGGCTGATCTGAAAACATAAATGTTGACAATTAAAACAATATTTGAATATTACTATTAACATCTGAATTTTTATTACTGGACTCGTGCTTTCCATGATTCACGGTTCAAAATAACCCATTTTTACTTCCATCGGCCTCGTTGCAGCACCTCAGTTCATCTTCTGTTTGAAACAAGCAGCTTTAGCCTTTAAGCTAACTATCTTTTGATTGGTTTAATCAGAAGGCAGGCAGAGCTCGGTGCCTGAGATGACCATGACATAAACTCGCTTGGAAATACAGACCCAAGAGCAAAAAAACAAAACTGCCAAAGTGAGCATTTAGAGCAGTCTGAACCCTGAATCTGTGGCTCATAGGGATTATTGTTCACCTTGAACTTGTTGCTTAAAATTGTGGCAGTGTTAAAATGAGTATCCACCATTGTAAAAATATAAATATGAGAAAATAAGGTATGAAGTCTTTTTTTGTATACTGCTTAATGATCCTTGTCTAATGTGGCGCTTGTTAAATCTCTACATGCTGCAAACCATTTTTATCTGAAGAATCCTTTGAACAGATCACTTCCAAGCTTTTTGCCTTTTTTAAAGGTTTTTAGCAACTAAAGGTGACATGACATATATTAAATATGAAAATGAGAGCACCCTACCATGCAGTGGGATAAGGTAATATAGAGTAATTCTGACACAACATAAATTGTCTGATAATATCTGTGGCTCAGAGCTGAGGACAGAACATCTTCGTGATGAGCTATGACACACTCCGATATTTTAAAAATACACTTTCTGTCACAGACACCATTGGCCATGTTTCATCACACTGTGGTTTACTTCAGAGTCCAGTTTGATCATGCTGAGGCCAGTGATTGTCACTGAAAGCTGCTGTCAGATTAAAATAAAGATGAGTTCAATCACAGAGCACCTTTACTGTCTGTTTGAACGATATGAGTCTGTGTTTTTTCCCCATTTAATGCTGTGATTGTGAAATCATGTTTCATCTAGTGCCTGGCATCGGCTTGCTGTTAGCAAGCGTCCCCGTGGAGATGCACATTAAAGCTCTAAGATGACGTTCCAGTAAAAGAAGAGCAGACCGCCGCACACTCGCCAGTCACAGATGTTTGGAAATTTCAGCTTCCAGCAGAAATGGGCTACCTCGGTCCAAAATGAGAACTCTTCCAATCTACAGTTTTATCAGCCACCATACAGCTTTATCCGGTTTTCACTTTCATTCATTCTTCCTCTACTACAAAAAGACTGAGGACTATTTGTCCTTTCTCTGTCCTCCATGGTGCCAAAACCGCTTCACGTTTCCTTCATCCTCTCTGTGGTTCTTCCACCTCATTGTTTTTTTTTCCTTTCACCACCATCCCACAGCTGGACTTACTGAGAAAAACAGCAGTAACAATTCATGCTCAAGCCACACACCCGGATCTAACAACAAAATAACAAACCCTGTACTGATAATTGAGTTTAGGAGTGGCTCAGGAGGTAGACCAGATCATCCACTAATCGGACGTTTGGTTGTTTAATCTCTGGCTGCTCCACTCTGCATGCCAAAAATAAGATAGGGCAAGATACCGAACTCCAATTTAACCCTGATCTGTTCATCGGAATGTGAATGTCTGATAGAGATCACTTAGATGTAGAAAAAATTCCCCATCATGTTGTATAAACATGCTTTAAGAGCTTGAGTAGAAAAGTGCTATATATAAGAACAGGTCCATTCAGTAAAAGAGAACCTATTATGCTTTTACCCATTTTCTGTCAGAGATACAGTGGGGAACACTCATAATAAACATGGCCACTGTTTGAAATAATGAAGTCAGTGTAACTGCAGGTAAATCTGCTGACCCAAAAGCCTTTCTCATTGCAAAAATGTGGATTAGAAACAAAAAAGCAATTTATTTGTTTGTGTTCATGGATATTAATTGTCAAGTTTTTTCATAACCGTCAGCAAGATTTTGAAAATAACTTTCATTTCAGTAGGGCACGAATCAGTTTGTATGAGACCGGTCATAGCTTCATTTTTAAACAATTGCACTCAGGAACACACAAAGCTGATGAACTGAGGCGCTGCACTAACGCCTAGTTTAAAATCCAAAAGTTATTTGTGTGTCTTGGATGAATCCACATAATCACAAAAAACTGGCAGCCGTGCAGACGTCTACACAGAGCCTGAAGTAATTTAAGTCAAGTGCAACCCTGTATACTCTGATATGGATACAAATACACTGTTAGTATTAACAAAGTAAATATTGTATTATAAAAATGATCCAAACCCATCCAGCACAGCACTGATTTAAGCTGTGCGAGAATAGTTCTCTTATACTTTGCCTTATAAATTCAGAAACTGCACAGTTATTTCCTGGTTTACATTTCAGAGTCAAAGATCCTCTGATGATATTTTTTTCAAAACCCTTAAGCTGAGAAAAGAAGCAGGTATAAAGTAACAAAATCCAACACAAGGTACAAGGCTTTTTCTACAAAGGGCTCCGCTTGTTTCATCTTTTGCTCACACAAAAATATGTTATCATTAAATAGTGATAAGACAAACTGTTGAACAGAGAGTTCATGCAGAAGTGGTACAGCGAGCTGCAGGGCATGTCAGCAGGCGACAAAAATTTAACAACAAATGAAACAGAAATTACTTTTTTTTTTTTTTTGAGGCTCTGTAACCTTTTGTCACATGTAAAAAGGCAAGCGCATGAGTTTGACTATCGATGATGGTTTTTCCAACACCTTACTGTGGAAAAAAAGAAGACAGTTTTTGAGCTTTCAAATAGCAAAATAAATTATTAAAACATTAAATTTGGCTCGGACATCTTTTCCACGACTGCTACCTTTGATCTCCTACAAAAAAGTTTTTAAAAATTTACAACTGCCAGCTAAATATATTCTTCTTTGTTTAAATGGACCTGTTTGATATGCATGCTGCATTGATGTGACCTGACATTATGAACAGTGACTGAAATGATGTCACGGGCCTAAATTGGGAACCATCTCGTTAAAGAGTGATTAACCTCTGAAATTCCACCAGGTCATCGGTGAACCACAGAGTGGAAGGGTTGGGCTGAGGCTGCATTTAACCATAAGTGACACAGATGATTTCAAAAAATAGAAGACTGCAGCTTTCAAAGCAGCCCTCTGTCATGCATTAGATGAGATAAGATCGCCTTTATTAGTCCCACAGCTGGGAGTGAAAATTCCATATGAGAAGATAAATATGAGCTTTACCCTACCCCCCCGATAAACATACTGTAAAGTAACAGTTATCACTACACTGTTCTCTCCACATCCTGTAACTGTCCATAATGTGGGGATTTTTCTGGTAACCATGCCACTAAATTGCCCCCCACAGCACAAAGATCTTTTTGATATCGGGATGAAGCATTTACGGCCCTGTTCTCTCGGTCTCCATAATATTCCTGAAAATTGAGAGCATGAGTGGTAAAGGATGACTCACCTGACTACATCACTTTTTCCCCACATCCCTCTAGACCAGATCCTGTAGTGTTCACATTACTGAACTCTTAAATCTGCATTCATCTTTGTAACGAGGTGTTTATTCACGGCATCCCTGCTATAATATCCCTCTCTACGTAATTGTCTCGTCTTGCTTTCTCATGTCCTGGATTTTTACATCTTCCCTCTTCTGACGAAGAACTTACCTTCTGTTTTTTTCCTTGCGTAATAACACCAACACTCACATATCAGATTTCTTTTTCTTTTTTCTGATATAATGGAGAGAAGGGCCTCATATTGTGAGTAATTGTTATTATAGTGGGATTTAAGTACATTTTAAAGAATTGAGAAGCTAATACCCTTGGTCACTGTGAAAACGTGGATAAAATTTGTTTTTACTGATGTCTTTTCCATAGATGTTAAAGCATTTGTCTCTTTAGTCACTGTTCCTCTAGAAACACAAGCATGCTGAGGACTTTGTTACTGTAATGCCTGCTATTATTTTCCTTTTCTCTTGCTATCTAGAAGTAAAATCAGAATTTGTGTCATTGCTCAGCATTTTTCATATTGTATATCCCACAGATAGATGTTAATTGGTTGACTGTACAATGCAGTGCACCTCCTCTTTATCTCCACTCATTTATTTGGTGGTCAAGTTTCTATTTAAAGCCATCACCAAGCCCTGTTTAATCTGGATGTTTCTTTCATTGTTTGAGGCCACAAGCATCCTCGGAACCACTTGCTTTTCTTTCAGTGCTAACAGCACCTTAAATGGAGCCTGGTGACCGAATGAGGCCTATTTTAATAATTAGATAAAGAGAAAGCACATCGGCAAACACTACCAAAAACAGGCACAGATATGGATGCAAAACAAACATTTACCACAGACGGCATAAAATACAGGAGCAACTATGTCAAGATGTCAAGAGTTTAGCTGTGATGCTTTCACCATCTTGTTTTGTTTGTTTACTTCTTTCTTGTTTGGAAACAGTTGCATGGCAAATTTTAGCTAAAACTGTACAGCTGCGGTATTTCTATCAGCTATTGTTAGCACTGGCTAACCATTTTGATTAATAAGGTGAATCTGATTTAATGTGAAAGGCTATAAAACAGGGTGCTAATTTGGGGCTTAAAAAATAAGAGAGTTAAAGAAAATTTTATTGTGTTTTAAGAGAGGAAATTCACCCACCAGCCTCTGAAAGCTGCATCACCCCTAATATTTTAAAGTTTTAAAGCTTCAATATAATTTTAAGCCAGCCTCAAGTGGCCACTGAAAAAGTTCTTTGGCACTTCAGCATGCCATTTTTAACCCTCCTGAGGTTATAGCTTAATCCAATATCTGCCCAAACTAACTCCACCTGCTGTTGTCAGCAACACATTTTTTAAATTTAATGAGAGCAACAAATTGTAATGTGTGACAGATAAAAGCATCCTGGCTGAACGGAGGACCAATAGTTCACCTGAAGCATTTCATTCACAGGCTAAGCCAGAGATGGAGAATGATCACCGTGATGACCATATCACTGGTATGAAGAGACGAGTGTCTACAGGAGATAGATTTCTCTTTAACACAGACTCACATCCTCTGTTGCAGAATGACGCAAGGCTGAGCTTAATAAGTCCTCAGGTCTATCCTCTTTGAACAAAACCAGAGACCACGTACGCGGCAAAATGACTTACACTGTATTTAAATTTGTACGTCTCAACTAAAAGAAAGAAAGAAAGGAAGAAAGGGAGAGAGAGAGCGAGAAAGGAGGAAAGAAAGAAGAGTGTCTTTGTAGTTTTCTTCCTCTTGCTGATTGCTTAGAGGAGCATTCAGCTTCAATTGGCAAAGACATGGATGTCCTGAGGCTGTGTGTGTGTGTGTGTGTGTGTGTGTGTGTGTGTGTGTGTGTGTGTGTGAGACAGTGAATAGGACTCGGGTCATGTAGCTCATACTGAAACTCCGATTGGGTGCTGACTTCTTGCACCAAAGAGTTCAAAAAGATCTGACACACCAGCAGGCCGGGAAACCTCTTAACCTACATACATGTACGCTTTGTGTGTCTGTTTGTGTGTGTGTCCATGTGTGTGTGTATGGGAATTCATTTACATAAAGCTCAGAACTGAACTGTGGCTGATAATTAGCCCTTTCACAGTACACACAGACAGGTGACACCATAATGAGGGGATCTGGAGGCGTGATTTTAAAATACTTCTGCTCGTATTTACAGGCCATGTAACATTTCTGTTTGTCTGACACTTCATGTGCAAAGTTGCACTCCTAATCCTTCATGACTGAACTGTTAGAGATCTGGTATTCTTTGAGGAGAAAAACTGGGGATGCAGCTTTTACCGTTTATGCGACCAACATTTGGTATTGTTTTCCTCAAACTAGACTGATAATTTAAAGAAACTCTTAAACATCTACTTCTTTAATCTTGCATCTAACTAGTGTTTGCACCATAGACTATCATAGCAGATGACGTAGCTTAGGGTCTGACAAATTGTATCAAACCAGAAAGACCTTAAATCTGCATTTTTAAAAATTAATTATTTTTTTAATGACCTGTGGGTGACACCTGCACAAGAGAAACGACTTCCTGTCACATACAAGTCTATGGAAAAAAACCGTTGGACTTGACCTCTGTAAACACTTTCCTGATGCCTTTAGCAGCTCAGTCACTCATTTGAGTCATACTGAATAAACCATTAAGTCCATTTTGTAATAACCAGTATGTGAGTTCTGCCATATTTAGTATTCAGGTCAATAAAGAGCATGTGCGTCAATATCAACGTCAATATCACGTCAGCTTTCTACTTTTATTATCTCTGAGTTTGTTTTCTCTTGCCACATCGCTCTTCCTTTGTCCACTCCAACAACCTATGTCCTTTTATTCTTTAAAATATTTTTTTTGCCCATAAAGCTCTTTGAAATTTCACATGTCAGATTGAGATCTACAAATAAAACTTATTGCACTGATTGTGGCATTCTCCTGGCATGGTTTGGATCCACTTGCCCTACAAGAGCGTGGCTTCTGAATTTGTTGATGTTCATTTGCCAATTATGGCAAACAGGATATGGCTGAGGTCAACACAGGAAAAACGCACCCACCAAACATTTTAGGTTTACTTTATCTTCTCAGGAGTTGGTGGTTTATTTTGATGAGTGCCAGTATTTTGATTATGATTAGAGAAACCCATGCAGCTCCAAAAGCCAAAGAAACGGACAAAAGTCAATAAATAGGAATAATACCAAAAAAAAATTTAAATTTACTTTACCTATCATTAAATAGTTTTATTTCATTTTTGGTTCCATTTCTAGCTGCTCTCAGTCACTGTATGTGAGAGGGAGGGGTGGAGGAACCAACTGATTACAGCTCATCAGCCCAAAATAAAATCTTTCCAATGAGTGATAAGTCATCCAAAATCACAGTTAGGTAAACGCAGACCCTTCACAAGCTTCTGCAAATCAGATTATTTGGGAACCGGTCGAGGTCACACTATTGTCGCTCTTACTAAGTTATATATGAAAAACCCAACAGTAAAGGTCACACTTTCTTGAGTAGAGAATAACACACTGAAACTGAAAAATACATTCAAAGATACTTTAAAATATATATTTTGTTTTGCCAAAACATGGTGGGATTTGACCTAGGAGTGATTTTTTCCATTACCAGACTACATTTTTGACGAGTTTTTCTAAAATGATTCAATGTACTCAAACTTGAAGCACATTTTTGTTTATAAAATGGTCACAAATATGAAAAAAGCACCCACTAACATTTCTGCACTTGAACGTCATAAAGGCAAACCCTTCAGAAAGCTTACTCTGCAAGAACTACAACTTTCCAAGTACTTTCCAAGAACTACAGCTACATGTCGTGGTGACGCAGCCTGTAAAGACTGTGATTAGCCTGTTCAGTGCCATCATTCCCTGTACCATCATTAAATTCTGCATGAAATTCCAGCTACTTGTTCATCTGCTGCCTTTAATCTTAGTTAATAAGCTGGAAGTGAGAAACTACAACCCCAGCTAGTGTTTTGGCAGCAAATTGGAGGCACAACACGTACAATTGCAAATCCTGGCAATGGTGATTTGTGTAGGGTATCACATAAATAGACTTTCAGCTTAATTCACTGGTCAGATTTAGGCACTTAAAACTCTTGGTTAGCTTTGGGAAAATGGTGAGAGCAACACTGCATGTTTAAAAATGACTACCGGGTCTGATAGAACTGTCTCCCTAGTATCATTACCTGATTACCAAAGAGCAGAGTGTGCTTAAATGAGCCGCCCTAGTGTAGTCTTTGACAAAATGGCATCAACTGACAAGCTGGGAATGGGTTGTTGTGCAAGAGAGATTAACAATAACAGTGAGAATAAAAGAACAATTTGTTTCATTACAAAAACCCATCTCTGTTGTTATTGAAAAGACTTCAAGAGACCTGACTGATTCACTGCAGCACAAATCGACCAATCGCAGCTTTTGACAAGCAGTTAACTAATCAGAAAGCCATTTTGATGTTAAGCTAATTGTTTAAGTCATTCATCAGTCATCAACGGCAGCTCTTCTCTGGCTCCACTTTCTCCAGCTGTCTCACATCACCATAAATTGCATTTCGCCTTTGCTGGCTCTTAAATGAGACCGATATTTGTACACAAGATAAACAGGAAGACATCTGTGTGACTTCCATGCCGTTTGCGCTTCAAAATTAGCATGAAACTGAACATCTGATCATTAGCTGATGCCACAGTCAGAAACTCTTCAAATCCATTTTTATCTGCCACTTTCAGCTCTAATTTCTTGAAGCTATTAAAAAGCGATGACACAAAATACAAAGGGAATTATCTCCTGTCTTCTTCTCACCTGAACAGTGACAGAAAATGCTGCTGCTCAGTGGCACTTTCCTAAAATAGAGACTTATTTTAAGGCCCGCATGTGTATTTTTATAAAGTTTACATCTGGCTCCGTGTGTTATGTTCAAAAGCTGCATGTCATCGCAACATGAAACACACTCGGACTTTGATTAATCAATACACATTAACCAACAGGATGCACAGCTGCAGCTGAGCCTTCTGTTTTAGGATGTGTGTGTGTTAATGATCAGGTTCAGCTCAGGATGACGAGGTCTGTGTCTGTGTCCATTCATGAGCTGGTTTTACAGACTGAAGCATCTAACTATCTATCATAGCCATCGAGAGAGCTGCTAAAGACGCGCCTCGCATGTGGTTAAATATAACTGTGTGAAATCTCTAACTGCTAACATAACGACGAACTGAGCTGTTACAGAGCTAATCAGGTTAGTTAGCATGGCAGCGGGCTATCAGAGAGAAGGAACAGGTTTTCTGTTGTGAGAAGCATGATTCATCTGAGGCTCATCCCAGATCTGTTTACATCAACACAAGAAATCATGCGATCAATGTGAGAAAATTAGCTTAAGGTGAGAAACAGAGAATCCCTATGTGGGACTCAGGTTTCATGCAGGTTTCCCTTCTGTCACAGAGACACAATAAATGAGATGTACATGCTTTAAGGGGCAAAAAACACACGATATTCACTATTTAACTCCTCACCTCTGACACTGCACATCCACTGTATCATTGATATTACAACATCCTGACATCGAATGAAACCCAGATTAACAAATAAAATGCTGTTTAGCTAAAAAGCTTGCGATTTCCCTTTAGTTCTAACTTACTATGCATGGTAAGTTATTAATTCTGTATATGTTTTTGGTGTATATCACAGTATTGCTTTTCATTTTTGGTTTAGAGTCACAGGAAACAGGCTTCCATCATCTACCACTTAGGTAGCTGAATGCTTCGATGTAAACTAACAAACTATGGGTATGGTATATAGTTATATCACATTTCTAGATGGAGAATAGGAGAGAGGTAAAAGAGGATTTTTATCAATACAGCTCACTCCCACAGCAAACTCTGTGCCTGCCATGCAGACTGTAAAAATCAATTTGGAGTTTATTATTAGGGTGGAAACTGTGATACGTTCAGCCAGTGTAGCAGTGCTGTCAAAATTCAGCACTAAACTTTAAATCCTGCACTGGAACAACCATAAACCGTGACACAAACAACATTTAGTAGGTGAGTCCACTAATTTTACATGTGAAATTATCAGATTAGTTAGGGTTGGTCCATCTCAGAGAACAGTTTTAGTAATGCATTGCCTTTACCACAGCCACCTTAATGATTAGGCTTGGGGTTTTCTGTTTCATAGCTTAAACATTTTAACTACTTAGGCTACATTTTATAGGTTTATTGAATTTTTAAAAAGTAGGGATGGGGTGATATATCAGCCACGCAACAGCACCTCCATGTATCAGCCTGGGTAAGAGAAAGAAACGTATCGACAAATGAGGTGGCCGATGTTTATCTCTTGTCAGCGCAGCTTCCCTGAATAAACGTTCAGGGACAGAGACTTTCAGAGATTTCTTTGTTTTCATGTTAAAAGTGAGCATCTGTATTGAACCACAATTTCAAATAACTGGTCCATCAGAATCAGCTTTTTTTTGACAAAGTAGGTGGACACATTCAAGGAAACGGGATCGTTTTTTTCTTTGCTCTCAATGTTCTTAACAGAATAGAAAACAGATAATACCAAAAACAGCAACATGACACAGACAATAGCAAGACATATACCATATGGATGTTTATGTGCAATAATGCAGTGGTGCAGAGTGTATAAATAAATAAGGACTGGATAACTGGTTACTATATATAAAAGAGACTTGACAACATACATTTATATAATTAGAAATAACACTATATTTACTTTAAGGTATTTGTTTTGTCATAAATTGTTGATTTCATTGAGCTACATATTATATATTATTGTACACCTTGCAGCTGTATGCTCCAAGTATTCAGTCAAACTGCCATTTAAACCACGTGTATACAGTCAAATAACACTTGTACTAAAGACTTGCAATCACAGCTGTGAGTCTGAGATGACTATATTAAGGCAGGTTTCAAATATCAGTTGTAGTGAGACTTCAGCAGCTTATGATGAATCTAAATGTATTTTAATTGGTATCAGTGAACTTCCTGTGTCATTTTAGCCACTAACAAACAAACACAGAAACACACACACAAAGAGAAACTCATATGATGTACTGGATTAATATAAACGAATCTAAATGTCATAAATGTTTTACCAGTTTATCGGTTTTTATTGAATAACCAAAGGCTTTAAACCACTGAATTTAAAGCCTTATGATTTATGAAGTCATGTTACGTAAACATCCATCAACACTATAGATGCAACAGCCACTAATGCAAATACTGACTGTGTAACTGAAAAATAAATAAATAAATAAATAAAACTCATTTTTGGACTGCTCTAAATAGATGGATTTGTCTTTCATTTTAGTCTCAGGACTCTTGAACCTGTGTAAAAGGATTCAACAGTAGCACAGTGACTCTGTGCTGTAGCTCACCTGTTTCAGTTTTAGTAGGCTGCGATTCAAGGTTAGGCCCTGACCTATTTTCTCTGTGTGTCAGGAATAATTGAATAAATAAAAGTCGCTGCTGTAGTGCCATATGCGTGAATGCGTGCAGTGTCCTGTTAACGTTTTATCAAACCAGGATTAGGCTGCGTTCACTGGCGAGTCTCTTTATTAACCTCTTACAGGCTCGTGCACATTTGCAAATTAAGCACATGAACTTTACTCTGTGCTCCCTGATGTTTATGGACTACTGTTGGTGCAAAAGAAGCCTGATGTCAGAAAAAAAAAAAAACGCCACTTCAACTTATCACTGTTTTCACAAAGTACAGGCCTTGAGTGTTTTCTTGTATCTGGTGTGAGATTTGCTTGGACGTCTTATGAGTGTGAGATAAAATCATGGGTCTAGGAAGCAGCGTCAAAAACAGCTAGTCTGTGGGATCCACTTATTCACTTTTGTGCTAGTTTTGGTTTCCAGATAAAGAACTTCTCCATTGTGAAGTTAAACAGTCTTAAAAACAATGTAAACTGTCCACTGCTGCTGCTGTTTGCGCTTCTCCTAACGCTTTTTTGATCCCTTGTTGTCTTTTTTGTGCTATTTCCCCCTTTGATGAACTTTGTTGCCCCCTTTTGTCCAACAGGCATTCGACCTATGCTTAGCAACTTCACCGTCAGGCTATGTGCTTTCAGTTTTTTAACTCTAACCCCCTTATATGTGACTGTTTGATTAAGACAAACAAACTGAGCAATAAATGGCACAAAAATGTTGTTTGATAATTGACTCTTTTTTTTTTTAATTGTGATAAAGCTTAGTAAACACTTCAGTTTTTAAAAAAATTGGAATTTACTGTCAATTATTTAATGGTTTACAGGGTTAAGTATATTTGCTCTCACTGTAGCAGTGAGTAGTAGGAACAGGCTGAAGCCTGAGATTTAGGTTCGGGGGGATTATTTGCATTTATGAAGAAACTTTGACCATGTGTAATATAACCCTGCCCCACAGGAAAAGCAGGAGCCCTTTAGAGTGGCGAAATGATGCTCATGTAGGACATGATGTTACTAATAAACCTGGATTGATGTCTTTGCAGTGTAACACACTAACAGTCTCTTTTTATGCGTGTTTGGCTTAAATCTTACATCCAGATTTCCCCGTTGTTGTTTTTTACCCCCTCCCCCCTCTGCAGTGAAAATATAATTACACTTTCTTCATTAAAGTGAGTAATTTCTTGCGTGGAGGACGCGACTACAGCTGTCCTCTGATTACTAAATGGAACAGAGCAATGATCTATGGAGCCATTAGGGGAACGGGCTGGAACTAATTTCAATCCTGGAATGGACCAGTGGCTGCAAACACACTCACACACACACATGTACACAAACACAAACACAGAGGGATCAAAGGATGAGAGTGGGAGAGAGACATAACAAACAGCCGCATGTCGGCCATTTTCTGGTCTCAGATGGAGCTCTGACTGAAATCCGAAATGATCATCTTTTAGCACAAAATAAAGGAGGGTATCCATGTTTCACCAAACAAGTGTGGCTCACACACACTTATCTCCTGCTCTACTTGTGTTGTCAATGTAACTGTTGATGCACTTCCATCAATATACCTGAGCAAGAATTTTGAGAAACGGTATTATTTATTGCCCTGCCGGCTACAGTCACCTTCAGAGTTGCTGAATAAGGCTGCAGTCTCATCATGTTTGATCTTCTCAGACTAAATTCTCATTGGTCTGACAATCGCTAGTTTTATTTGCATGAGGGGAAAAGTGCTGCATTAATAGCCTTCAGTACCAATCCATTACTTTTGGCAGTGTGAACAGACTTCCCCTGAATTATCACAACCATAACCCTGGCTATAAGAAAGCTTGGACAACTAACACCTTTCCTAACCATAATCACAGATTTTTATTGCCTAATCCTAACCAAGGATTATAAAAAAACACAACAACTATGGATTCCAACCGGAATACCAATCAATGGATTAGGAATGGAAAGGTCATCGAATCAATCGTAAACCCAACAAATCCTAATCCTAATAGTAAACAACAAAAATGCAACGTCCCTTCACCGCTAAAGTGTTAATTAGTGCACTACTGTTAAAGTTGGTTTCTTCTGTTGCAATGACTTGCTTCTTTCTTTGTGCGTTTCTTAAATGCAGAGATTTTTGAAGAAAAGCTTGAACTGAAGTACAATTTTTATGTTAACAATTAGAATCACTCTTTATAAATGTGTACTAATAAAAAATGTTTAGTGTGGGCTTCATAATGTCATCAAAATAGTAGCTACAGATTCAGATTTTATTCCTCCTGTAAATTAATAAATAATTTCTTAAATTTATGTTTTTCCAGCTCTTTAATGCTACTAATTAAAGGTTTTATCATCATTTTTGTACATGGATTACAAAAGCAACATTTTTTCTTTTTCGGTTTATTTGATAGAGAGATGTGACACGTGTCTTTCACCAAATATGGTGTATTAAGACAGCCACATACTGTGTATTTCGAGGAATTTTACTGTGAAAGGCAGGGACAAGAAGCCCTTTTTGTAGAACAAGCTGAGTGTATGGTACAGATCTCCACTGCCACCTGCTCAGACTGAAACACAATCACAGTCAGCAGTTTACTAGTCTTTTATTTTTAGGGCTCCTAAAATCCCAGAATTTGTGTTGTCTGACTTAAATGCTGTTAGGAATGTCAAAGATGGATGTTGCCCCATCACTGCCTTTAAAGGGCGATTCCACAACACTCCAACAGGGAACGAATACATGAGCCAGTTGTGTTGGCTCATGTGCTCATGCTTACAGCAGGTTCAGCTGTGTGCTGCCAAATCTAAAGGTAAACATAACAGTAGAAATGTACTGGGCCCGGATGTGTCATTCATCAGACCACGTGAAGGGTAGTTGCGTAATACTCTGTCTGTGATTAATCTGGTGTAAGTGTAGTTATTGCTTCCTTTTTATAGCATACTAAATGATCTCGCACAGTCAATTAAAATGGCACAACCTTCTGGCTTTAACTACTTGTTATTCAGATCCCGAGCCAACCTTTTGAAACACTATCACCCATGATTATACATTGTTTGAAATAAAAAAAGTCTCTTCATTAAAACTGTTTAGGTCATCTAAGGTACCAAAAGCAAACTTTCTTGACTGTACACAAGGCTCCAATAAACAAAATACTTCCAGACTTTTTAGTACATAACGCCATATATGGGGTCATGAAGAGGTGGGCTGGAGCCTATCCCAGCTAACATGTGTTGACGGAAGTTAAATTAAGCAGAATAAATGTGATTTGTGGAGGGAAAACTTTTCAAAAGTGTTTATTGATGATATAATGCTGACCACTGCCAATCTAATTCAACTTGGATAATTTTTTTTATTGTCACAGACTAATAAAAATTGTAGGGTGTGAACTGTTTCAGATCCACTGATTTAAATGGTTTGGTGGTGGTGTATTGAACGGGTCTTACCTTCTATAGGGGATGTTTTCAGGCGGCGGCAGATGCCCTGCACATCTCCGTAAGTGTCCCGTATCTTGTTGACGGCCTCAGTGCTCCGCAGCTCCATCAGGGTCCTCAAGTCCACCATGGTCACCCCAAAGTCCCCTTCATGGTTGCCCTCAGCAACCGAATTCCCCGGAGGGTGGTCTGCAGGGTTGTTTGCCATGGTGGTCCTCTTCACAGCAGTGTCGTTCTTCTGACTGTCTTTGTTTGTAGTGATCTAAACGTTGGCTATGTTATTAGTCACAGGAATCGTGGGTAGTGTAGTTCTCTTAGATGGCAAGCGGAGGAGACAAACGGTGACGTTAAAGCCTTCTCTGGACGTGCATGCTCCTCTCAGTAACTATGGAAACAGCGGAGTAAACATGTTCTGCTGGTTTTACTCTGCAGAGAAAATAGAAAACAGGAAAACAGTTGTTTAGAAACCAGAACCAGAGTGGAAACTGTCTGAAGACGTACCAGCCCAGCATCAGAAGCAGCACACATAAAAAATAAATAAAGAAATAAATCAAAGGGACTCCTGAAGTAATCTTTCTAATTAATAGCAGAGAGACTAATTTGCCCAATTAGAGAAGAGATTTTCTCATCTTAGATTATTAAAGGAGTCCCCTGAATCACCGAGGTCGTTATGATATAAACTTATTATCAGTTTGCGCAGCTCCTGTGAGACTCGTGGTTATTTGGTAAATATCTGCTCTCCATTAACCATCTGCTTTGAGTTTATCACTCTGGTCAGAAAAAGCAGCATTTTGTCTTTTGTCGTATTTATGAGGGAGTCATAGTTTATTTCCTTTCAAACAGCTGTGGATTGAGCTCAAAATCAAGGGTGTCAAATGTAGTTTTACTAACAACCACACTGGGGAATGAGAACAAAATCACGTGCTAGATAGATACGGTTTGTTGACAAGGTTTACCTTCATTGAAAGTGTATGTCCCGTGCTATTTTTTCACATTAAAGCCCTGAAGCAGGCCACACAAAAATATTTATTAGCCTTTATAACATTTAGTCAAGATCACGTAGTACACCTGTGCCGTACAAAATAAAATACCTCATTGTATGGTAGGGTTACAACTGCTTGCCAGTGGGCGTAGTGCCATCATAATAATTTCATAATTTACATAATTTCCTCTTGGATTAATGAAGTATTCTGATTCTGATGCTACAGAACTGCCACTGTGTCATAGAAAGGGGGTCCAAGGGCAAATCCTGAACCCCAAGTGGCAATTTTTCCACCTTAGTTAACATTTACTCATAATTATCAGAAAGAGCTTTCCATTTCCTCTGCCGCACCAACTGGCCAATTCAGAAATAATTAAAAAAGTGGAAGAAGACTGACAAAATTCATGGTAGGAAACATTTTTGTGCTTAAAAATATCACATCATCACATGTAAATATATAGCCTAGTCATAAGTAACCCCACTCGGTTACACTGGTGTGTGTAGACCACAGCTACAATGGGGTGGACCAGATTTGGTCAACACTGAAATTATATGTGAGCCATATAAACATTTTGAAGGGTTAGAGTTGGCCCACAGGCCTTGATTTATTCACATATTCTCTTCTTCTCAGCCTTACTATGTGTGCAAAAGCACAGCTATACAGTGAAATAAAACACACTTCAAGCAAATGCTGAAGACAGCAGTTGGCCTCTGAATTCATTAACTGAAGCATCTGTGAAAACAATATCAGACAGCAAATTTAATTACAGACTGCAAATCAGGAAAAGATTAGATGCTATAATCAAGAGTTTAGGAAAAACTAAATTAGCCCAGCGACAAGAAATCCAGACTCACAGATGAAGAGCCAGAGGTCACGGTACATGCACTGCAGCTCTGAGAGCCAATCAGCATCAAGCAGGAGACAATGAGATGGAGGATCTCCACTGGGTCAGAGTGTGAAAGAGTGTGTGTGGCCAAACTCTGACTCTCAAGCCCATCACTACAGATTATGTAAGTGCACATCAAAGGCTGTCCTCCATTTTTCACAGTTTAGTGCTCTTTGATGGACGCTCATACACACACACACACACACACACACACACACACACACACACACACACACACACACACACACACACACAGACAGACCCTGTTAGAGAAGCACTACCATTACTGCTGGGGTTAAGCATCCTCTGAGTGGTGTTTTTTGGTACAGGTGTTGCAGGACGATGCTTGGGTCAGTGGTTCTCAGACTGAGGAGGACAGACAGAACAATTTCAAAGCTCTGGTGAATGCTTAATATAACAGTGGGAGCTTCAGTTGGCTTGCTGTGCAATAATTGGCACCTGGTTCACTTAGAGAAATTACCAACTGAACATCTAATCAAAGCATAGACCTCATTTACATTCGATGGCATCTGGACTTCCAAGTCAGAGACAGTTAAATGTTTATTGTATAAAAATGAGCTAAGCTAAAAATAAAAATAAAACTCGGTGAATCCATACATGAGCTGCGCATAAAGCAGCAGCTTACAGCTTTTATACTTAGTGTACCGTTTTTCGTGATGCTTTCCTCTTCAGAAATTTGCTTTGAAGCCTTTATAATAATCCTAACATGGTTTGCTCGGTATCAAATGTAAGACAGTGGTTGTTGTTCAAACAGGAATTGCTAATGGCCATCTCAGTATGACTTTACATAATGCAAATTTTCCCAACCTGAAACAAAATACACTGCACAGGCAGGCTCACTCCACATCAGCGTGGTGGTGAGAGCGAGAGCTCATGAGGATCAAAGACCTTTTTCTTTCTCGACACCTCACGTTTGCAGTGCGATATCTGCAGTGCAATATTGTAAAATCTATTATAATGTCATTACTTTTTAGAGGCCACAATATAGGAAATAAAGACATATGAATGACTGAAGAAGAAGAGGTCCAGTCTCAGTGTATGCTGTTGTGCTATGATAACCGCATACTGTGCAGATTTCCAGTTGGGTCATGTAAATTGTAGTAGTCAAGTTTTTAAATTACATTTAACAGGGCTTAAACTGGAGCTAAAGTTTTGCTGTTCTCACGCCAGATATGTCCTTCCACTCATGTATTCCCTTTCATATCCTAATCCTGTAACGCCAAATGTATCATATTTCATATATGAGTTTGGCAACTATTTCATGGTTCGGGATTTAACAGGCTAATGATAGACTGAAGCTCATCTATATACTTACTTCTCTTAATTACTGCTCCTTACTCCAATCCAGGGGTACTCTATTTAAAAAAAAAATGCCCAAAATAAATATTATGGGTGGATGGATGGTATAAAACCAGATAATTTAATATTAAATAAACAGTTTCCGAGTCTGTGTGATGGTTTTCTTTGTGATGGTTTTCACCATATCCTGCGTAATGTTCAACTTTGGGTTGACTCCAAATTCTTCCCGTTTAGAGCAACGCCAGCGTTCACAGTGACAGCTTAGCCTGAGCTTGAACCCGTGTGCGCACAGTTTGATCGACATCCCCCTAAGGGGACGGGGCCTTCCCCGCTTTCGTCACAGCTGCTGATCAGTGCCAGATTTGAGAAAACTTTCTGTCATGCAGCGTTGAGCACTACAGAGCTAATGAAAAAGAGGAACGTGGTGCATAAAAATGCTGTGCAGTCCTTCACAAAGTAGAATATCAGGTCATCCTACACAAATAAACAAAATTACATTAACATGTTTGTGAAGTTGATTTGAATAAATTGTAAATAATTGGTGTAAGTGGTGGAGTTTACAGATTTATCTGTGTCAATGTTTATCAATGATTGCTGCACTTTTACAAGTAAAAAAAAGGAGGAGCTGGATGAGTTTATTTGATGCCCCATCTCTCGCCTTTTTTTTTTTTTTGTTAACGGGAAAAAATTAATAAGGAAAAGGTAACGTTTTTCTTTACTTTGTATTTACACGCTTTACATTAATGACCGACAGATAATTTAACAATCCCGTAAGTCGGTTTCATGTTTTCAGTAACTATGTTTGAGTCATTAGTCACAACATGAGAACGCGGTAATAAAATGAATGCCTGTTTGTTCTAAGTTATTAAAGAAATTGTTGATGATGTCACTGTGATGGAATGTGTTAATTATGGATAATGAGATTACTTAATTACAGAGGCAATAAGAGGATGAAATGTGCGACTATTTAATTAAAAAAGATCGAATATCTACGTTTACATTCATTATTCAGATGTGCATTAAAGAAACCAAATGAGTTAGCAAGTTGTGCTTTTAGTGTGTTTGATGTACATGGGCAGAGCTTCAGTGTCTAATTCATAGTTCAGTTTCTTATCAATTTACTACTAATAGCAGTATTTTCCATAAGCTTTATGATTCTCTTATCAGCATGGATATAATCAGCAACATTAGTCAGAACATTAATGTGTGTTACTTAATAAAAGGCCCTCATTCATGAATGTGAAATGGAAATAAAACAAAACTGCACAACCCACATATTTTGGGTGGAGTTTCACAAACAACATACACCTTCTGTTTGTTGACTACACAACCACACCCAGCTCAGTTCGAAGGTAAGCATTTTGACCTTTAAACCCTAATGACACACCTGCTCATTCAAACACACACACACACACACACACACACACACACACACACACACACACACACACACACACTTTCTAAGCTGTCAGGTCACCGAGTGTTTGCAAGGTTGTCAGGCTTTAACAAGTTGTTTCCTTATCACAAACATAAGTGGGGGCACAAAGTGATGACAGGTTGCATATACTGTCACTGTGCATTACAGCATTAGGCAGCAGAATAAAATAGGTTTGTTTCATCTGATTTTCAAAGGCACTGAAACCCACAGAAACTGTCATCTGATAACTGTCATAAATAACAAGCTGCAGAGTCATTAAGCTCATGTGCAGGTCAGCTTGCTACTGAATATTACTGTACAGCTTGGCCAGAAACCATGTTATTGTCACTGATGACTAAAACTGGGTGGGGAGACACATTTCAGTTGAAATACAAATAGAAATAGAAACTAGACTAGAAAAATGGAAAAAAAAACCGAAATAATACTGGGCACTTACAAAAGACAAGCAGTATGCAGAAGCACTGGTATATAAATTTACTGAGATGTGTATATGTCAATACACACATGTATTATTAATGCTGATTCTTAATTTATAGCATCTTGCATCAGATAAATTCATCTATTGCTAACAACAAAATCTCTCTCTGGAAACCAAATCTAAAGTAAAATCTAAGATTTAAAATGAAATCAAGAACATAATAACAACTGAATGATTTTAAAACAACAAGAAAAAATCCTCCTGAATCCTCATGCCAGTCAGTAGAGTAATGTGATTTTCACCTCTTGTGTTTGAGAGCAAGACAGGAAAAATGACTTGCAAATACACAAATCAATAGAGAGATGAGAGCCGGTGAAACCCTGCATCCTCTTCTCGTGGTTTCATTTTTGATCATTTTCAATTTTGATTAGATCTGCTCTCTGCTGCTGCACAAACAAACAAACTAATCAAGCATTTGTGGTTGGGGCTAATTTAAGGTTAGTAAATTATGTAATGCCAGGCTCATACTACATGATTTTCTGTTTGTTACGTTAGTGTTTGTGTCAGATTAGGCGATTATAGAAAATCCTGCTTTTTTCTTACTGTAATCTGTAATGAGAGGCATAACAGATTACACTTACGAGGGTGAGTTGCTAGTTAGTGTAAACATCTTCTTTTCCTGGAAATCACTAAGTGTATTAAATTTAACTAAACTAAACATAAAAGCGAGCAACAGGAGTGTGGAAACTTTTAAGTGAACTAACAGAAATGTTAAGTAAAAAACTTTACATTTCTGTCCTGAAAAACAAACTAAAATAAAAAGGGCAATGTATTTAGTATTTAGTAATGTATTCATGTTTATTTTTAGCTTGTTTGTGTCTTTTTTCCCTTCAAACTAGTGTATTATTCTATTAGACTAGCATGTCTACATGACAGTGAGTCATCTATTACAATGCCTGACAAAGACCCAATCTCTGTTTTTAGAATTATAAAAATGTAAACTATCACTGAAACGTAGAACTTACCAGCTGGTTAGAGAACCACGTGGGCGACCTAAAAGTCTTTGAGCAACTGCAGCATTAGTTTCCATCCATTATGATGTGAGAGTCAATGCATGAAACCCATTTTCATTTCCCTACATCGATATCGTGTAGCCTGAACAATACATTACAAAAACAAAATAACCCGCCCCTAACATGTTACAACCACTTGCTGAATGGGAATGGAAAATATTTGGAAAATCTAAATCACAAAACCACAAAGTTGTAACACAGGTCCAACTAGCTGACGCTGGAAAATTCTCCAATGTGTAATCAGAACTACAAACAAGCTGCTAAGGCTCATGTACATGTGAAAACCGACAGGTTTGATCAGGTCAACATACACAAGCTAATCCTCCTGCACACTTACATGTCACTCGCACAATGACTCGCACAAACCAGTTCTTTCCCAGATTACTGGTGATGAAATATTTCCACTAGCCAACTGCCAGCTGGAATGAGAAGTAGCTTTCTAATACACTTGTGTGCCGGTTTATTATTAGCTAAAACTAATGCAACAATCCTCTTAAATGCCCTTTCATGAAGGTTATAATGAGTAACAGTTTTAAAGAGGTGTTAATTCTACTGTGAGATCATTTTGGAGGCTGCAGCACGTCTACAATATAGAAGTAGAAATACACACACACACACACACACACTTAATTTAGACTATTGAGTATAGTGTATAGTAGTGGATTTGATTAAAACGGAAAAGTGTTAAGTCGTCTTTCCAAGTTTTCAACTTTAAGCAAAATAAATTGTTATGATTTTTGCCTTAAATCCAGAACTGCACCTTCTTAGCAGGTGTTAACCAGTTAAGTTTTGACTGACCACAAGGGCCAAACAAATACTTTCATTATGCAAGTACTATTCAGATTTTAGTCTTAACGTGAGGTCAAAAAACACCCGGCAACACTGTTAAAAGCAACAATGATGCAATACTGATGTTAATGCGTTACATCTACTTTCTAAAAACGTAACTTTTGATGGCTCGATACAATAGCATTACCCAGACTTAGATATGATGTCATAGATAGGTTATTTTTTATGTTGTTCTGCAACACTGCAGAAGGTCTGGTAAAACCACAAGTTTCCAAGACGTCACCTGTTGGTAGTAAGAAATTATGACCAAATGCTACACTGGAAACAGGTGATGTGTTCGTGAGAGTATTGTCAAAACTGCACATGCCCTTGAAAGCTGTTCATCTACACAGAGATCATTCATAGAAAGATAGTATCTGAGAGACTGGGCTACAAACATTGTTCAAATATGCGTGACAGCGGCATGTCTATAGTATGTCTGTCTGCATACTGAACGTAGCTACAGGATATCTCTGAAACTTGTTCTGTATGTTTGTGAGCCCCGATTCACTGCAAGACAAAAAAAAAGAGAACGTGCATTGATTTCCAGGCAGCTTTCCTTGCCACAGCAATGGGCCAATTCCCATTGAAAGTTAAAGGTTTAAAGGCGTTACCATCCAGTGTTTGTTGGAGAACCTTTACTGAACATGTCCTCTGGAAATGCAGTGGGAATGCTGTCAGCTGAAATAATCCAACATTTTCGTGTTTCAATATTCGACAAAGAGAAGATAAGAAAGTCCCGAGAGGTTTTGAGCAGACATCTAAATATAGACGGCGCATCAACGTGGCATTAAGACAACCAGTTTCCGTGCGTGAGAGACAGTGTGTCTGTTCTTTGTCTGTCTTATCTACTTCTTACTTCAGATTAAATTATGCTGCAGTCGCCATGTTGCCAGCCACTCAACTTATATGCATGTGCGATAGCATAAGCTTGTGTGTGTGGAAAGCGGAAAAAAAAGACTATTTTGGATTATGTGTGTGGTTTGAAGAAGCCTTAACACACTTTATAGTACAAGAACCCAATTGTTACAGAAGCGAGGCATCCCACTTTCACATCATGTGGAGATGGAGAGAGCGCCGTGTTTATAACTTGGTAAGTATTATTCGAAAACTGAGGGCAGTTGAAAGACTGCAGAGCTGGTTATGAATAAATATTCTCATAAACGAGTCTCGCTTTGGAGCCCATTTCTGAGAAAGTTTTGGAAAACACCTGAAAACATAAACATGTAGGCACGTCTTTTCACATGTAAACAGTTTGCAGACACACTCCGCCTCAGAGAGGATTGGATTCATGTTTTGGCAGTTCTAACTGCATTTGGTTAAACTAAACAAAACCAAGGTGCACAATGACTCACGCACTGACATCACATCCATCACATTGTTATTATTAAGAAACCTGCAGGACATTAACACAATAGAGTTATGTTAAAATGTTCAAAAAGGCACCTAGAACGTCAGTAACACCGTCAAGAGGACACAATTATCTAGACAGGGCGACTCCTGAATAAATTATTGGCGAGACTGCAGACTTCTGCAGTGCAGATGCTGAACCGTGTTTGTTGGACACGTGGAAGACATTTGCTCAATCTGAGCTCCACCAGGTATCACCATTTTCTGAAACATACTTAATTAACTGATACAAATAAAACAAGTCACCTCAAATTCAGAAAACTGAACCCTGGCATTAATGAGGCGTTTGGGGTCACTCTGAAATCCCGCCATTAAACAAAGCCAGGTAAAGGCTAAACTGACAGACATCATCACATTTGCATCTCTTTTGCCTGGTTATATTCAGAGTTTTGTTTTTCCCACATTTTCACTGATGTTTTTTTTGTTTTCTGTATGTTCAATGAGCGAAACGGATTCTCTGCAGAAGAATTTTTTATGTTCTTAGCCCATTGAGCCGTATAACACTAGAGAAGGAAGTTACGCAATAAAGTTACAGTAGACAAAATCACATGAAGTGACATTCAGCTGGTGATGCAGAAAATACACAAATGTTTTATGCTTGATTCTATCTGCTGCCAGGTCCCATTCAGGCTGCTGGGATTGAAGTTGCTAGAACACAGATTAGAAAATTTATCATTATAGGCTGTTTATTACCAAGAATATTATAATATATAAGGTCAAAGATCAAGCAGGTAAATAGAGAAAGGACATATTGCACGTCAGAGAATGATAGAAGATATGGCTAAAAGCTGTGACAAAGGCTGATAAGCATATCCATTCAGAAGAAGGGCTCTATAATAAAGTCTGTTTTCAGCCTGCTCTTTCTCAGCCAATGCCATTAACTCTTTTGATATTGATTATCTTACAGGACTGTGCCTTTCTGTTTACAGCTTTTTGCACGTCTAGTTTGTGAGCCTATAGATAGAAATAAAACCAATCAATCATAATACTTTAACACACTCGCCTGAAAAATGTTTTTCATTGCAGTTTAATGAAGTCATTGTGTGCTACTCTTTGGTCTTAGACAAAACGATGCTCATGTTTACAGTGTTTTTCCTGCTTAGAGAAATTTTTGGCATGCCCCGAAGGTCTGAAATCATCAGCACTGAAGTGAAAATAACAGGAAAAAGCAGTCAGATTTGTTAATTTGACTTAATGCTTCCCTTTACACAAATTAACCCACCAAAGGCCAAAGCTAAGACAGGAAGGAAGCCTGCTTACATTTTATTTTGAAAGTTAAGCTAAGCTGCAGGCAGACCACAATTTATCTCAGGAAATGCAATCATGCAGCAAGGCTAAACACACGGGTGGAGGACAGGAAGTAACACAGAGGGCTGTAAATATAAACTCCAGAAGCTAGCAACAGTAGCTCTTAATGTTTTAAATCACACAGCTTCTTATCAAAAGCTTCACTGTCATCAGCAGCTATAAAAATGTTTGGAGGGTCTGTGAAGCTGTGCTAGTTCAAGGGT
Organism: Oreochromis niloticus; assembly: GCF_001858045.2. Taxonomy (NCBI): domain Eukaryota; kingdom Metazoa; phylum Chordata; class Actinopteri; order Cichliformes; family Cichlidae; genus Oreochromis; species Oreochromis niloticus. The sequence goes on from NC_031970.2 coordinate 12,291,372, forward strand.
GTCAAACATGTGGCCCAGGAGCCGTGACAGACCTGCCAGTAGGTCCAAATCAGCTTTATTTGTTTATTTCTGGTGTGACATATCAATTCCAGCATTTTTATGTAGGAGTGAACATTTCTGGAACTTTCCACATATTTATACATTTAGAAAAACTTTTCTTGAAGACAAAAAAACACATTTGTTTTTCTCAACACCTATCATGCATTTATAGAGTTACAATAAAAATGATTATCATTTTGAGTTTTCTTTCCCTTTTTGGAATATATGGCTTTACTGACTGGCTCCTGTGAGTTTAAATTGAGCTGTATGCGGCCCGCAAACTAAAATGTGTTTCACACCCCTGGGCTTGTTGACATTTAATGATCTGTTACCAGGTCACTAGCTACAGAGCTAGGCTAATAATATAAACCGATCAGTACAAGAGATGTACTGATGATGGCTAAATTATTTTAAAAAATAAAATAATGGCATCCCTGATGGGCACAGGAATGCCATCACATATGACAGGAAGAAGACGCTACTAATGGATTAAACTTCAGCCGAGAGAACATTTGAGACGAGTCCATTCACAACACGAGGACAGCCATTAAAATGATGCTGTGTGCTTTGGCTTGATCGCTATGAAAAAGCCCTGATCCTGAGTTTAAAGTCCACACTGAAATCTTAGACGGCCCAGGAGTGACTCTTTTCTGAAGCCTCAAAAATCAATATTTGGTAAAAGCATGAGGCTGGAGGCTCAAGTGTACACCATGAGTCAACTTAAATTGAAGACTGGCTGCACATGAATAGTGCATACACAAAACTGTAGGGACCAAGAATCATATGGTGGAGACGCTTGGACCAGGAAACAGGATCAATACCTCATCACAGTTCAGCCTGTCAGACAGTTCTTTTCTTCTTGTCTTTAGAATATTTAATCACAAACTGCTTCCTAAATACTTTGATCTTTTATTTGATGTTTCAGGAACAGTCCAGCTGCTGTCACTTATATTATTTTTCCTGCTATGAGAAGGCTGCTGGCATAAGGAAATTTGATTTGAATGTAAATTTTTAAATTTCTCTGTGTCTCTCTCTCTCCTCCAAACACGCAGTGAAACACACACACAATAACAGGTCATAAAAACAGTTTCATTCATCTCTCTCTTTTCATTATCTTCCATCAGACCGGTCTGCTGTTCAGCTGCTGTTAACCTCCCTCCTTTTCCTCCATCTCGGTTCTCTGCCTCTGCAGACACACCTGCTCTGCATACTAAAGGAGAAGCCTGCACCGCCCTCCTCCACACACACACACACAACCACGCACATGCACACGCTCCTGCTATTCAACCTCACTGCTGCCCACACCCGCCAAACAAAGAAGAAGTGGATTCTTGGTTCGCCCAACAACCAATCACATGCAAACACACACACACCCCGCACACATACAGTCCTGAGTCCTGAATCATGTCACAGTGACTTCATACAGGCTTTTCCACATGCAGGACACGTTACACTGAGCTGGTGTGAGTTAAGTCTAGACGACAGTGTGTGTGTGTGTGTGTGTGTGTGTGTGTGTGTAAAAGAGAGAGAGTGTCGCAGGATGCCAGACGGCCTAAGGAGAGCAAAGCGAGAGGCCAGGAATGCAGGAGACCACACCCATATCTGCAGTCATGTGACCAGAGTGGAAAAAGGAAATCCCCATACTGCAGAGAGAAGAAACGTCACATATACACAAGAACACACACACAGTCATGTTTCCATCACTTCACAATGGAAGGACTTGCATTAATTATGCTGAGGCTTACCCAAACCATAACCCATGTCAGAGTCCCCACAGTGTGTCTATAGATTTATGGCCCCTCAGCATGGCTAATACACACACACACACACACACACACACATATACACACACCAGGGTTTTTTAGCACAAAATAGGCTTTTATTGGGTGACTATGCAGCTAAAAATATTTGGGTCCCTTACAGTGAACACAAATGTGTTTTCTGTGTTACCTTACTGAACAGTACATGTATATTTATAGTTATAGTGTACAGCATAGTGTATAGTACACTGTTATAGTGGTAAATTTCATATTAAATATGCCCAGAGTTACAAATAATAAGGTCAGGGTATGTACAAGTTATCCTGTATATGCACTGACCTTGTCAAATTATTTAAAACATGAGGAATATACACATATTTATGTGCATATTCCTGTTGTTTCTATCAGTTTGATGGTTGTATGGATGATAATCAACCTAAAATATGATAAACATATTTTGTTTCAACCCTGGTGATTTTTCTTTGGGGCGGAAAGCTAAAACATCTTTGGAGGGAGCCACAAACAGACACACACCCACACACATCGCCTTTGTGTCTGTTAATGATGTTCTCACACAGCGACACTATATGGACAATTAGCAAGATTCATCTTACAGTTTTCCACTGCAAAAACAAAAACAAAAAAAAAGAAGCTCCCAAGGCTCAAAGGCACACAAGCACACTCATTCACTGGTTTGTAAATGACTCATGATCACAGGAAGCAAGACATGTGTGCATGCATCGCCTGCCTCCCGTTTGTCTGTTTATTTCAGGCTGCGCAATTAACCCTTCAAACTTTATAGGGAAGTCAGCACAAACTGAGGCTCATCAACTTAAACCCTTTAATTTAATCTTCCCATCACAGATCAGAAAACTGCAATTAACCAGTCAGATCTACGAAAGCTGAATCTATAAACCTGTGTTTTGGAAGTAAAAGAGCCTTTTATGAAAAATATGTGAATAGTTTTGATGTCTGTCAGTTTACATGTTTGTGATCAGGACTTGGGAGAACAATGTGTCTAAAAGTCAAAAATTGCCTATTTTAATATTTTCAGGTTATCGGGTACTTATTGCTCATGACGATACTGCCAAGTTGCCGTGCACCTCCCATTCTTTGTAACCAAGATGGCACAGTGCGCCCAAGATGCCTAACGGCAGGAATCTGTCTCTACAAGATTTCAATGTTATATCACAATGCAGAAGCACAGAAATTCCCAGATGACTCAGACAGAGTTTGTTGCAGCAGTTGGAAAAGATGAGATGTTCTGGATAAAACAGTGAAGAAACCTTAGCCACTGCTTTGCTTCCTGTATTGACTTCTATTCTTCGAAGATGGGACTAGAATAAACCGCACTGAGATGCTGTGAGAGTATAAATGGATACCGAGCTGTGCTGATGTACCTGTTTGCATGAACAATGACATTTTCTCTGATTTGTTGCATGTGCTATATGAGAAGCCTGTTAATGCATCAGATAAACAGATATTGCTCTGATGACATTGTCTGAAGGTCTTCCCCCCCCCCACCCTCATCTAAATGGCTACAGGGGCCCATGTGACATCTGTAAATATAGTCCAAACTTCATGACCACACAGGCTGAAACCACCAACAAGCACATCCACATGAGCAACTGTTGCATAATAGTGTCATTATTTCCACTCTTTGATGTTTTCGTGCCTTTTTGGAAACTGCTATGGAGACTTAAAGTTAAAAATACATTTCCTGTTGCCAAGTTTTTTCCCCTTGTATCAGTAGATTTGGGAGTTGCACAAAATAGAATCTAAAAAGGACAAAAAGCCCAAGTTCCCTTCAGCCTAACAAGAACTTTATTTTTCACATAAATCATTAGCTTTTCAGCTGGATGCATAGCATACTTGGAAATTAGTTGCCTCTAACTGCATCAGAGATCCCCATCTAGTACAGCTTGCAGGCTGACCTTTAAAAAAAAAAAATCCCAAATAGCCACTGTGAGATTTTATTGATCATACATTCTTGGTTATATATGTTTTAGTCTGCACCTTAAGCTGCACTGTACATCAGGAGGAAGCCCCCAGTCAACCATACATTTTATTAGGACCAGATATCTTTGTAAGAAGGGCAGAAATTGTACTGCGAACAGAAAGTTTGATAAAGGAAATAAAAAAATATCTGTTCTGCAGCTGAGTGCAGTTTTATATCACACAAGTCTCAAGACTACAGCTTCAGGTACAATCCAATTCAGTTATATTGAAAAGCTCACTACAGTTTATATTAATCTTGTAACAGCAGCCATAAGGGAAATTAGACTGTGAAACTTCTAAAACTGAGTGGCAGCAGACTAAAATTTGTGACCCTCAGAAATTCCTGAATAATCAGGCTGTCGGTCGATCAATGATTGATGATGATGTGGAAAAGTCTGTGATTGTCTCAGCTGAGCTGAGTTTCGTCCTTTACGTCTCCTGAAGCATTGGTACAGAAAGACTTGAATCAACTGTATCAATAATAGCAGACTTTTAGCCATTTTCACGCAGGATCCTCCTGGAGAATCAGCTCAGGATTATTTCCACAGTTGTCCTTTCACAGATGTAGCACACAGCAGGAAGTAGTCCACTTCAGATGGTTTAGGCGAGGGAGGTACCACAACAGCATGCAGGAGGGAACACTTGCACACCGGAGCATTCCAACGCCACATGGATTTTGTGCAGGCACACTGGCAGTTTAAAGAGCAGCTTATATCCAGTCAAACTGCACCTGGATGTTTGAGCTCTGACATGCACCTTTGTTGGGTAATGCCTGGAGAATGTCAGGGCTGCAGTGCATGTATTAAAGCCACAGAACAATAATGTTGCTACCATAACATTAACCACTGGCATTTTAAATCCTTAGGATTAGCATTCTGGCTATGGCTGTGTTGTTTTCTTGCAGTCAAAAGTCTGTGTGTTTGGCTGCGATCAGATAACAACTGTAGAATCACAAACACACATATTGGCTAATTAATGCTAAGGTAACAGACCAAAATAATACTAGAATTTTCTGTGCCTGCTGCCCTCCCCTGGGGGTACCGCAAGGCTATGTTCTTGGACCTTTCCTTTTCGCTTTGTACCTGCTACCACTTGGTAATATTTTCTGGAAACATGCCATTTCCTTTCATTGTTACGTGGACAATTGTCAAGTTTATGTTCCACTGAAGCATACTGGTGTGTTCTTGGTCCATCGCTTTGATTTTAAGCATGCCTGCCAAAAGACTACTGCCCACTCAACCAATCAGAAAGTTACTGGTGCTGTTGTTTGTTTTGTTCTTCCTTAACTGGAATGAAAAACTTTTAATTTTTTTAAACATTTGAAAATGTCACCTTACCTTTGAAAATGCGCAGTATTCTATAGATTAAATTGTCAATCGAATAATCCTAAAAGAAATTAAGCGAACTAATCAAATATGACAACTGAAATTATTCATTAGCTGCAGCCTGACACTTGTGTGTGACAATAAGCATGCTGTGTGTAAATGAATCCATTATTTCCTGCACTTAGATTAGGCAAGTCGTCACAGAGAAAGAAATAAGAAGGGACAAGAGACACAGCATTAAAGAGGACATGACCTTATTGTCCCTTTTTTAAGCCCAAAGAACGACACAGAGGAGAAGACAGTTCTGAAACAAACAAAGCAGCAACATCTGGAGAGCGTCCAGAGATTTAGTAATCCTGTTTACAGCCTGAGGCTCTGAAGCTGTTCATCACTTGAATCCTGATCCACGCTGATCATAACCCAAAAACACTGGAGTAGATGTGAACTGAGTGAGGAGGGGAGGGAAACATCAGACACTGCTGCTGCTGGTCAGTCCCCAGGTGTGACTGTCTGAGAAGCAGGTTGATAAAAGCCTCCATTGTTGCCGCAGATGAAGGGAAACAGGCTGCAAATCTAAAAACATGCCGCGCAGCTGAAAGATTTAGAGCACTGCCCCTTTAATGTTTGTCCTTTGCATGACACAATATTGCCCCTCTGGGCCGCCACAGCCATCTCTGATCCAACAGATTTGATTCTTAGTTTGATTTTCATAAAAGTATCCAGACACCTGGACCAAAAAAAAGAGTCTCTTTAACAAGTTCAGCCCACATCTTTGTTTCCAGATGTTTCAGCCATAAAATCTTACATCAAAATTTAGATTTTCACCAATTCAGCTTCCTATTGTATCATTTTCAGTTGTTTATTTGTCATTTTATTTATAGGCCCCATTTTTATTTCATTTAACTTGTTTTTCTTATTAAACTGTGTCATTCTTTTTGTAATTTTTATCTCATTTACCCTTTTTATTTTGCGATATTTTATCTAATGACAAATATGAAGGATGAAAGTAAAATGTTTGCATACAGTTTTTGTAGAAAAGCTCAGCTTTTCTGTAGGTGTCAGGGAAGAATTTTGGTTTAGGCAGATGTTACATGGAAAATACTAAAAACCAATTTTAGAGTAAAAGAACTTTGTGTTTTCTGTATTTAAAGACTAATTAATGAGCAGCAATGTCAGCAGATCTCAGGTGTTTTCACACTAACTGACCCAACACCAAATGACCCTGTTTACAGTAAACGCTTCAAAAATTCTGCATGAACAAAAAACAACTTTCTGATGCCTGGGAACATCACATCCAATCACTGTAACCCATCTATCCCTTTGCAACATGATGGGGGTGTTTTTCTGTGAAGATGGTAAAGTGATGAACATGCTGGAGGTGACAGTGTTAAATATCCATAAGTGTGTTTTCATGTGTAACAGTAAACTCTGCTGACCTTTCACTGTTTTAGGTGTGCCAGCAAACTTTTTCAGCTCTTTGGATGGGAACCGCTGGCTTTTACAGCAGCAAAGGCTTGGTCAGTCAAAACGTTTTCAACTATGGCTAAAATGCCTGCCGTTTTCAGCTGGTAAAAAATGCTTCGGTGGATACAACCCCTTACATTCCCAAATAGCACACTCATGCACTTTCAGATTTTGTCTCAACCATACTTCATATTTGCAACTGTACAAATACAATATAATAAATGAGATTTAAACTCATTGCAATAGTACACATCAAAGGAATTGATTCACAGTGGGGAGGTAAAACAGACTTTTCTTGCTTTCTTGCATGGAGCAAACTACAATGACCAAATTACAGGTATCGTGCTAAATGCAGATCCAGAAAATATGCCCCAAATGTTAGTTTTACAATCCTAGTTATCAGTTATTTAGGTGTTTATTTAAAAGGTACTGCCTCCATTACAGGGGGGTGAAAATTATTGCAGGTTGTTGAAAACCGCACTCTTGGGCATTGATTATTCCCCCCCCCCAAAAAAGACAATTTGAATATGAAGTTCAGGCGAGCTGCATTATTATTATTATTTTTTTTTTATGTTATTACACTAAATGATTTATGTTTTTAAGAGGAAACATAATTGAGCCAAATTTTTATACTAAAAAGTCTTGAGCTTATTCAATCTAAAATGCCATTAAAGGTTTGCTGAAATGAAAGACTATACATTACTGTATTGCAGCAATGTATTAAAATCTAATATTAATGAACCTCTTGCACAGGAAATAGCGCAACACTCTTTAATCTAACGCTTTAATATTTCTTTTTTAATTTCATTTGAGTTTATTTAATTTTCAATTCAATTTAAATCAGCTCGATTTATATACCACCAAATCATCACCTTGAGGCATTTTATATTGTAAGATAAAGACCTTTCAATAATACAGAGAAAACCTCAACAATCAGATGACCCCCTATGGAGCAAGCACTTAGTGACAGCAGGAAGGAAAAACTCTCTTTTAACAGGAAGTGCAAGGCTCACTGAAGGGCTCTTAGGGGTTTGGGACAGGACAGGGCAAAAAACACACTGTGGAAGGAAGACAGAGATTGATAATAACTAATCATTAAATACAGAGTGATGAAAAGAGAAACACTCAGTGCACCATCAGGCCTATGACTAAGGGAGGGGTCAGGGTCACCTGATCCAGCCCTAACTATAAGCTTTAGCAAAAAGTAAAATTCTAGCCTAACATTGAAAGTAGTGAGGGTGTCTGTCTCCTAAATCCAAACTGGGAGGTGGTTCCACAGAAGAGGGGCCTGAAAACTGAAGGCTCTGCCTCCCATTCTACTTTTAAATACTTTAGGAACCACAAGTAAACCAGCAGTCTAAGAGTAAAGTGAGCCTTTTGTGGCAAGATGGGGCCTGATTATTCCAAATGTGAGGAGAAGTATTTTGAATTTGATTCTAGATTTAACAGGAAGCCAATGAAGATAAGCCAATATGGGGGTGTAGTCCCTGTCGGTACTCCCACTGCAGCATTCTGCATCAGCTGAAAGCTTTCCAGGGAACTTAACTGTGACATTTCTCTTAAAAAGATCGTAGAGATAGTATATCAATGGTTTCCTGGTAATGGTAGATTCATGGGTATTTATAGTTTTTTCAAATTACATTATCCTATTTTGCTTCCTCTTTCTGTGAAACACTACAAGATTTAGATGACTCATCTTGAACTTGGGGGCAAATACTGTAAATGTATAACATGTAATTTGATTTTGGGCCAGCAGCTCACGGCTCTGCTGGCCGTATAAAAATGCATAATCGCTCATGTATCACAGCTTACCAGAGTGATATTACAGGAGTGGGCATATCTTGGCAAAAAGAGAAATTTGGGAGGAGGACAACAGTCCTCTACAGCCCTGCAGCTTTTCTTCACCTCTTCTGCACCTCTTTCTACACCGCATTCACCGTTGAGCAACGCAGTCATACCCGAGACTTTAATCAAATCCTTCTCATAACTAGAGCATGTTTTTGGGTTCGTTTGGATGAACATCACCTTACAGAAGACAAAGGAGCTTTGAAAACTGATGCATTTGAATTTTAAAGTAGAGAATTAAATAAACCACTATGTTCTTTCTTAGCTTTGTGTCAGCAGTTTGTAGTTTGGCCTCTTCCTGTTTCAACACCCTGTGGTCAAAGGCCCGCCCATAAAGAAATGGCTTTCCTTGTCTGATGTGACACGTTGACATAAATACTGATTTTTACATCTCAGGAAACGAGTTGCAAGCTCACTATGTGTTAGGATCTGAACTAACTCAATGAGACACCACAGTCAGAAAATACCTCAAACTATGTTACTTGGTATCTGTCACTGGAGTCTGATGGAGTGTAACAGCATCACGTCTTTGTAACAAAAAGCAAGTAAGGTGGTGAAAATATCTAAATATACTCCATATAGTGTAGTCAAATGGATGTCACTTCTTTAATAGGTGGATAAAACCCACAACAGCTCATGGCTTTAGCTGAGTACCCAGTAGTGCCTTTTCTAGTTGGGGTTGCTGCCTGTAGCCTTGTGCGTCAGGTAAATGATTCTCAAACTTTGCTTCAAAGAAACTGAACTCTGAGTGAAACCTGTTTACTCAGTGAAATGTTTGATTATTTCAAACATCAGAAAGAGATATTTAAAATTGTTTTAAATTATGAATTATGAAATTACATTTCATGCGTTAGACATAGATTATTCTGTCGTTTTGGGAAGCTTTTCCAGATACCTAGATATGTTAAAATAAAGATGATACCTTCGAACGCTTCCACTTGATGAGGCGTCTCATACAGTTTTGTTCCAAGGCTTCAACTCACACCGCAAACATTTCAGAAGCTGAGTGTTTAGCCTACACAGCTTCTTTCATTTTGGAAACCAAATTCATCCCATCATCCCCAAACAGATTTTCCTGTGTTTAACATTCTACTAGCTTGATGAAGCTTTCATTAAAAAAAAAGAAAAAAAAAGCAGTTTTTGGAATGACATGGAGCAGAGACTGTTTTTGAAATGTACTCCGGTACATCTGGTAGAGTTACAAGCATTATCTTGAGTGGGGGTTATATAGTCTTTTGGCTCTCTTGATGTTTTCCCAAGATGAAGAGCCAGGCCTGATGAAAGTCACAGAACTCATTCACTAACCTGTTGGAAAGCCTTTCCAGAAAATACAGAGGATGTCACAGCAAAAGATTATGGCTGCACAAGCTTATTGATGCAAACACAATGCAGATTGGAAATGTTGACAAATTTACCAAAGCCAACAGAAAATTATTTATATGAAGAAACTCTCCAGGTTCTCCACTCTGAAACGAGAAATGAAATCATGCATTTATTCATATCCTCCTTCTATTCCCTCTCTGACCTGTCTGCTCTTTGAAGGGGAACTCCTTTGAAGTGCGTCAGCATCTGTGCAGTGAAGACCCTCCAATTAGCTCAGACAGCTAACAAGCTCCACAGGGCGGCTTGATACAGATGACAGTACCTGCAGCTGGGGTCACAGACAGCTGACCCTCTCTGGGCTGCATGCTAACAGCTGGAGACCTGAACCAAAAGTCCTCTGAGGCTTCAATCAAACACCGCTTGACTGAACCGGCGGGATGGTGATGGTGAGGTTTACAGAGATCAGTTCTTACAGAAAATCCTGGTTTTATTTTCCTTTCTCTCATCTTTGTTTTTCCATTTACTGCTTAAAGAGGAAATGAAATCACTGAATGAGGATTAGGTTGAAACTGCTTTTGTCTGGTAGCTAAAGTAGCCGGGCATCTCACCACAGCACCGCCAGTAATGAGAAAGGTACTACCCCATCAGGCACACACATACACACACACACACACACACACTTTTATTCTATGAATATTAATGTCATCTGAAGCCCGCGTGATGACTGAATTAAAGCATGTGTTTCCTGCCTGAGTTGCTCTCTTTTAGAGGCCGATCATCATCTGTGATCCATCTGCTAAACATCATTTTTAAGCATGATTTTTTGTTATGGGTTTGGTCCTAAATAGGTAATGGGTATATAAGGCCATTATAAGGCCTTAGAAAGCATGCATTTACAAAGAGCTACTTATGTTATTGACACATTATATTTGTTTATAATAGCATTACAAAGCCATTTATTGATTTTATTAATCTATATGTACATTTCTTATGGGAGAGCTAAAAAACTGTGAAAACAATAAAGTTGGTGCAGTGGTCACTTCATAGCAAGCTGTGACCGGTTCACATTCACCAGCTGGGATGTTTGGATGCTCTCCCTGTGCCTGTGTGGGTTCTCTCCAGACTCCGCAGACACACATAATGGGCTAACTGGTATTTCTAAATTGGCTGCAAGTGTGATTGCAAGGTTGAATGATTATCTGTCTCTCCGTGTTAGCCTTGTGATAGACTTGCAACAGTAAAACACCTAGATGCCGCTTGTCAAGAACTATTCAACAAAACAAAACAAAAGCAAACAAAAAACACTTAACAGCCCACACATTTTTACCTCCTGCACAGCTCCCCACGTCACAGAGGTATGTTTAAAAACCAAAATACTAACAAATTACATCAAATCAAGGTGCTTAAATACCCATCTCTCTCCTCAAGTCACGCCACACAGCTGTTCTCTGACAATCACAGGACAAAGTACTGATAGTACTCTGTTAAACCAATTCATTTTCACATTTGAGTGTTTTTTTCAAAACAAGCTAAAATATCATCAAAATTAGGCAGATTGAAATGTATATAATCCTATTAACACGTATTGTAATATATTAACAAGCTACAAAAGGGTGTAGCTTATACTAAAAATACAGTGTGGGTGCAATTCCAGTTTATTTCTCTGGTAATTCAGAGCAATATGTACAATATTTTGTGCCACTCGTTGATTAAATTAGATGAGCAAAATCCCGAGGCTGAGACCCTAGTGGAGCCAAAATCATCATCGTTAAATCAAATCTGGATCAATGTGATTCAAAAGAATCTAAATTTAATCAAATCATGAGGTTGCCAGATTCTGACCCATAATAACCCTTCCTAGGACATTGTGCCTCGTTTAACCCTTAGTCCGCAAGTAAAACCACAGAGATAACCAGTCTGATGGTGTGACTGTTTACAGTTTCTCCTTTATAAAAGAGTTATATTTTACACATTCTGGGAAATGTTACACATCCTTACATTAGGAACATGAATATTTCATGGAGTCCCTACTGGAACCACAGCATCCTTTTATGTAAGAAAGCATTAAAAACCTTAAGAGCAACGCATCATTTACATTTGGAAGGCTTGGTAATTTCAGTAAATGTTAGCAGTCAGTTCAGCGCAGATATGTTAAAGTTACCACAAACACTGAACAAAAGGGCGAGAGCGGAAGCGGAATGTGGAGAATTCCCAGATAAATGTGGAGTTGTGTGGTCCGTGACTGATGAGGTTTCACAAGAAGAGGAAAAAAGGTGCATAAAAAACTTCAAATAACAATTAGAAAGAGAAAATAAAGTGGAAATCAGTCTGTGCTGTGATTCACACTTGGACTGTGAATACGCTATAACTGCTTAATCAGAACATCTGTGACTTGGGCCAAGTTAAACCAATATAATAAAAATATACGGAAAAGAAATGAGTCTTGAACCAGAGCTTTTTTTTGGCAGCCAGAGGGACAGAATTAAATTAAAAACAAATAAACAAACTGCTGATGAATCTCCATCTCTTAAATGCCAAAAAGCTAATTGTATTGTTTTGAGGGCAAAATCTCACAGGCCAAATGTTCCACACTGGATAAGACAAACTTTCCGCTAGAAAGAATTACATATATTCTCGAAGACTGAGAGTTTGGGGACCATTTTTGAAAGATTTGTATCCAAGAAAAAGCCAGCCTTAATAACTGATTCGTGTAAGCTATGCAGTGGATATAGATTCCCTTTCTGTTCCACTGTTGATATTAATGTTCAATAAAGATGAACCCCACCGCCCACCCCTAAAAAAAACATGTTTCTCCTTCTTAAAGAACATCACAAAAGGGATTTACAGCAGTGCATGAGTCTATGTTGATGTGTGAGAGTGAAAGCCAAGGCATGCCAATGAGACATGGAGTGCGTCTCCAACATGTTAGATAACAGCTGTTGTCTGCAGCACGTTGATAAGCAGGGCGCACCGAGCGGGACATGGCAGCATTTTCCTCAAGAGGTAAGTGAAGAAGAAGAAGCAGCTAAAAATATGACAGCAGCAGACAACAAACATCCTGACGAGAGACATCACACATGTCGAACCGCATCATTTAACACGCTTGGATATGAGAAAACTGCCATTAACACTCCACTTAAAATTCAACTCCTCGTGTCAGTTATTTTTCCAATTATAATTAGAAAACAAGATATTAAAGATATCTCCAGTGCAACCCTTTCCTTCACAACTGTGCACTTTAGCCCCTCTCTAAAAAGCCAAACTCACTCTGGTCAGCAGTTTTGTAGATCTTTCTTTTGACAACCAAAAGCCAATTTAATTGAACCCCAATACATCTTTCTTTTGTACGTGTTTTTAGGATTTTCTACAGCAACAATTACCAAAAACCTCTGAAATTAGATGCGCTCTCCGTATTAGGAAAAAAAACCTTATCTAGGGCTTATTTTGAGTTTGCCTTTAACATCAAATGTCTTTCTCACCCTCAACCTGTCTTGGCAGTGTCGCCCCTCCCTGAGCCTGGTTCTGCCAGAGGTTTCTTCTTGTTAAAAGGGAGGTTTTTTTTCTTCCCACTGTCTCCAAGTGCTTGCTTATAGGGAGTCGTCTGATTGCTTGGGTTCTCTCTTTATTATTGTAAGGTCTTTACAGTACAAAATAAAGTGCCTTGAGGTGACTTTTGTTGTGATTTGGTGCCAAAATTTAATATTTTATAACAGACTAAATTATTAAGATTGATGTGTTTGACAATTGGAAGCAGCCTTGCTAATAATGCACATTTCTTGTTTTAAATAGTACCACTTAGTTTATATTAGTTTGAGATGCAGTTATTGTGTTAATTGAGCAATAAATTACTGCATATACACTATATACTTGTGATTTAATACAGAGTTTTGTAGAGACTTGGTAACAAGTCTGACTCTACTAAAACCAACATTTGGATATGCTATGACTGACAGAGATACACACTATAAGGCCAAAAGTACTCGCTCGCCTGCCTTCACACGCATATGAACTTGAGTGACATCCCATTTTTAATCCATAGGGTTTAATATGATGTCAACCCACCATTTGCAGCTATAACAGCATCAACTCTCCTGGGAAACGTTTTCACAAGTTTTACAAGTACATGTCTATGGGCTTCCAGAAGCGCATTTGTGAGGTCACACACGATGCTAGACAAGAAGTCCTCTCTAGTCTCCGCTCTAATTCATCCCAAAGGTGTTTTGTCGGGTTGAAGTCGGGACTCTGTGCAGGCCAGTCAATTTCTTTTACAGCAAACTCACTCATCCATGTCTTTATGGCCCTTGCTTTGTGGACTAGTCACGTTGGAACACGAAGGGGCCATCCTCAAACTGTTCCTTCAAAGTTAGGAGCGTGAAATTATCCAAAATGCCTTGGTATGCTGAAGTATGAAGAGTTCCATTAACTGGAACTTAGTAAAAGGATGCAGTGAAGACCCTCCAATTAGCACAGACAGATGCAGTGGTCTAAAGCACCACTGCAACCAAAGCTTTGGATTGTGCTTGGTGATGTAAGGCTTGGATACAGCTGCTTAGCCATGAAAACCCATTCCATGAAGCTCTCTACGGACTGTTCTTGATCTAATCTGAAGGCAACATGAAGTTTGGAGGTCTGTAGAGATCGACTCTACAGAAAGTTGCTGACCTCTGTGCACTATGCTCGTCAGCATCCGCTGACCCTGCTCTGCGATTTTATATTGCCTACCACTTTGTAGCTGAGTTTCTATCATTCCTAATAACTTCCACTTTGTTATAATACCACTAACAGTTGACTTTGGAATATTTCACAACTGGACTCGTTGCATATTTGGAATCCTGTCACTGTATCACGCTGGAATTCCTGAGAACAACCCATTCTTTCACAAATGTTTGTAGAAGCGGTCTGCATGCCTAGGTGCTTGATTTTTATACACCTGTGGACATGGAAGTGACTGGAAGACCTGAATTCAATGATATGGATAGGTGAGTGAATCCCTTTGGCAATATAGTGTATGTCTTTCCCTGTTATATTCATTAAAATATGCCTATGCTTCAGTAGATGAAACATTTGTTTAAAAAAAAAAAAGCTTAGTGGATCTTGAAATATTTTTTCTTCATTTAACAGCTATACTCTGAATGTAATTCAGTTTCTTTGCATCTTTCTGAAAAAATAAAATTCAGCCAACAGGAAATGCAAATGTTTAAAAATGGAGAAATCTTTGTCAGCAGAAAAGTTGAGGCAGGTTGAATGTATACGAGAACATGCAGCACCTGAATGAATAAACACATGAATAAATGAATATGTCAGTGAAAGCCTGTCTGACTCACTGGGCTGCTTCACATGTATACATGCAGTACTAGCCTTTACTGTGCAAGTCATTCACAAACAGCTGTATGAAGCACCTAATCTCGATGGTTTCAAACTACAGAGATCAGCTCTGTGTCAGTCTCAACACATACACACTCTTTTAAAACATATTGAGAGGCCAAAAGCCTGCAAACCCACCGCAATTGGAACACTCCGACAGCAGCTTCCTGTTCTGGATAAACAGCTACAGCTACAAGTCACTGTGTATCTGCTGCTTATCAACAGGGAAATGTTAGGACCGCAATCACTTTCTTTCCTTCCTACTTTGTTTCACAACCTGCCATCAGTCTCATTTTCAGGCCATCGCTCACACAGCTGACTGCATATTAACACAGAAACACAGCAAAAACCCATAAGAGCCTGCACTCAGCTCTTAGTCATCATCACCACTGAATGCAGCTAATAGCCATCTGAGTAGACCTCTTAAGGCAGCAGAGCCAACACACATGATGATGTCTCTCAGTGTTACAGCTTCTCAATGCTGCCAGTTATTCTCAGTTTCTATTTGGGCTGGGAGATCTTCTCTATAGTCCAACAGACATTTATTAACTCCAGTGTCATTGCTAATAAGTGA
Organism: Oreochromis niloticus; assembly: GCF_001858045.2. Taxonomy (NCBI): domain Eukaryota; kingdom Metazoa; phylum Chordata; class Actinopteri; order Cichliformes; family Cichlidae; genus Oreochromis; species Oreochromis niloticus. The sequence goes on from NC_031970.2 coordinate 12,307,064, forward strand.
GATAATCACTGGATGAGTTTAACACTGCGCGGTTAAGATTTTAACACCTGCCAGGTCATTGGTGATTGGTCTAGGGTTAAGGTTAGCTTTTATTTTCCCCACATGGAAAATGGTCAAATTCTCAGAAACAGAAAGATGTTGCCTTTCAAGTGAAGTGTCATGGTTTCATTTTGACATCACAGTTTTCCTTCTAAAAAAGTTTTCCATTTGGGTATTCCAAAAAGCAAAAGTACATCATGACTAACCTTTACCCTTAACACACACGCACACACAAACACACAATACAACACTGCTGAGAGTGTAAGAGTGTTTACAAGATCTTTGAGTGTTTACTTCCTACTTCAAGTATGTTGACAAAGACTACATACCATAATCACTGGATGCCAAAGCTAATGACCTCAGATGGCAGTGCAGCAAAGATTTTATGCTTCTCACTTTTGAATCTTTAACTTAAAGCATTGAATTTTCTAAATGGGCACAATCTTTCAGTTTAGGGAAACATACTCTTTTTTTATGTGCACGTTTTTGAGCAATGGGGAATTTAAATGTCCAACTTGGTCTCAGTTTAGACAAAAAAAACACGTAAACACAAATTTAAACAAAACACCAGACATGATGGAGCTATTGTGATAAAATAGAAGTACAAGTGTCTGAAAATAATGTAAGAATATTACTCCTAAGCTCAGGATTTCTATGCAGCCAACGATGATGAGACACTAATATCATTCAAAAAGTGCAAATCTGATTAAGCTTAAAAAATGACTTGTTATCATGAATTTTCAAACGGCAAACATTCAAATGGCTAACGTAACACTTCTTTGTAACAACCATTACAAAAGAGTATGCATGTCCATCCTGACATGTGTGTCAATTTCTCAACCATTTCCCTGAAATATCAACTTATGTGCTCCACCCAGATTCAGTTAAACAGCTAAAAAGATACCAGGCCATCATATTTGTTTGGCTCTTTTTGACTCCCTCACAGTCTCCTTTTAATGTGTCCCACCTGTTTCTCCTTCGCTGGTTTCCTCCACAGCTGATTCTTTTCACCAGCAAACACAAAGCCCTGTGAAAAAGAATGAAAAGAGGCCACTAAGTTTTAAATGCAAGTTAAAGTTTTTCCTTATTCTATGATGAGAAATGAGTATATTCGCTCCAGATACACTTACATTCATTTCAAAGTGTGAAGATTTGCGAGCATTAACTTGCACATAACCATGTCGGTTACATGCCAGCATGCTAACATGAAACTAGCGTGGCTGATTAGATTTATTATCAATCTAATTATAATGATGACATTAAATTAATACGCTGATAAGAAGATGAGTTGGAAAAAAATCCCCTCTGACGATCATCTGACCCTTAGATCATCCTCCATCGACACAACCCTAGTTTATATCAGTTTTCCAGTTCTATCTCTTTTAAAATAGGGGCCAGTTTCAATTTCTCATAACATGCACGACTGAAGAGCCAGCAGACCAGACAACAGTTGAGACTCACACCAGTCTTATCAAACCATCTTGTACAGGGTTTTTTGCATCACAATAATGCAAATGCAGATTCCTTTATAAGAAAAAGAGAATATTAAAATTAATGGTAACACTTTCTTGCAGGGAAACTGAGCAGTACTACAGATTTTTACAACTTGGGTCAGTAACCTTTTACATCATAGGAACTTTTTCATATCTCCAGGATGTCACAGTACTGTTCCTATTGGCAATGCAAACCCAAATAGAAAACCCCCCCGCACATCCAGAGGATCTAGTTATTCCCCAGTGACTTTGGAGTTCAAAAGCACCTTGCAAGCGACAAATTGCAATTAGAAAAGAGTTGCATTTAAACATAAATATTGATTTAAATACCACATCAGAGTACAGACAACAACACAGTCTCCTCTCTATTCAATTGTGTAACTTCCATCTGTCTAATCAATATCTTCCACTTATCCAAAGTTGATTTGTGGTGGCAGGATGCTAAGGAGGATGTTCCAGTCATCCTTCTCCCCTACAACTTCTTCCAGTTCCTTATGAGATCCTGAGGCATTCCCAGGCCGGATAAGATATATATATATATATATATGTACAATCAGTCCAGCAGGTTATGGGTGCCTGAAAATCCTCAAAAGAGAGAGGCTCTAGAGGTATTCTAATCAGATGCCAGAACCACCTTGACTGGCTCCTTGCAACACGGAGGAGCAGCAGCATTAATCCAACGTCTCTCTCTAAGGCCAACCCAGCTACCCTCTGGGAAAAGCTCATTTCAGTCACTTGTAATCAGTCTTATTCTTTAGGTCATTTCCCAGATCTCATGACCATACTGTAGGTCAGAGTTGCAACACAGACCGTCTGTTAAATCAAAAGTTTATAAAACTATACCTATTTTATCTACAAGGGGAATGGAGATAAAAACCTTAAAAAGTTGAGACTCTAGCAAATGGATCTTAATTATGCAGATGAGTTAAGAGTGCGTAAAAAGAGTATGGATAAAGACGTCTTTAACATGTCACTCCAAAGCCAAGTGTCTCAAATTGAAGTGCATAACAAGTATAATTTCCACAGGCAGCATGTATAAATCCCAAACGTAGAAAACTTATACACAACACTGATGCATTAAGGCCTTTCGTTTCAGACTACGCTTTCCAGTGTGGTTGTGGGCATATAGAGCTGCTGTGGGCTGGGAAATAAAAATCAATCACTCAGTCAATAAAAACAATACATTTTTCTTTCCGTTTATTCCTCGTGGAACTTACTGTTAAACTATTTTTGTCCAGCAAAATGTCTGATGTTAACTTTGAGGCTGGAGTCAATGTGAACTAAACGGGCACTTCAGTCGAACCCTGCTGACATCAGGCGTCTGATGGGAATATAAAGCCCATAGATGTGAAACCAACCCTTCGTTTTAAGAGATTTCAGCCCCCTCACAGGGATGTTTGCCTCCACTTAGATTGTTTTTTTTAGTGGTATTCATGGAACAGTTTTGTTAGCAGCCAGCTTGTTTACTTCTGGACTGGATCTAACAGTGATGTTATCAGCTGTGGGGAAAATCTGGAAACAACAAGTCAGAGGAAAACTTGTTGTTTGGCAACTCAGTACTCGAGTTCATGTTTAAAAACAGCTTAACAGCTTCATCCCCAAATCAAAATGACCTACTTTCTTCTCTGTAATTCACACCAAAGCAATAGAGATGTATGCCTTCTTAAATGCTATGGAACCTGATGCCACTTGCCTCGTGGCGCTCAAAATGCCAAAGAATTAGTAAAATTTATGCTTTTCGAAATTCAGAACCAAGTTTACTTTTGGGGGGAGGGGGTCACCCTGAATGATTTACCAGTGGACAAGCCTTTGCTTTTATTTTGAAAGTTCCCTCCTGTCTAATGGTTCTCTGCAGGTTGCTCAGGTTGATTTTGTTGTGCCTTATCCCACTGGCAGACATACTCCAATTTGGCGACGGTAGTATGCTAGAGAGCCTCCCTGAGCTGGAGCTGGAGGGGCCACTTCCACCACAACCTGGAGTAGGTGGAGAGCTGGGACCACTACACTGAGCTCAGAGCAAAACAAGGACTTTAGTCGCCAGCTACAGCTCAAGATGACAGAGCTGGAGTCCATCCACGGGATGAGAAACCTGTTTGAGAGGCAGCTGAGGGGCACAGTTTAGTGTCTTAAAGCATTTATGGTATTCTGTCACACTGTCACGAGTCTCTCTTCACGAGTAAATGGAGGCGTTGTCCTTCACAGCATTACATTTGGTGGGTGTAGTCTGATAGAAAGAAATGAGGTCCTATATGAACTGTGAACATGTTTTTTTCCCCTTTCTGCAAATAAAGTGCCATCTGATCCCAATATATTATAGAGAAAGGCAGACATCTCTACAGCCGATATCTCCAAAACTGGGCAACAGTTTTGCAATATTTCAACACAATAAAAGCAAAAAGCAAATTCTGGGGTCCAAGCATTTAATCATACATTTTTTTTCCCTATTCTATAACAAACCCATCAGCCTCTTTCAGCCCTCATCAGTGAAGCAACACATTACTCAGCCTCAGATGACTGTTGGTGGAGCATCTTGTGACTGAGAGCAGAGCGGAAAAAAAAATCCTCACAGTCTGCTGTTTGTTGGGCTGAAAACCAGCTGGACAATGTGACACCAAACATTCCTGGGTTTTGTGAAAAATAACTGTTCAGGCTGACAGAGTGGAGAGTGTCTGAACACAGAAAACACAAGCTGCCATTCATACCAGCGGAAGGGAGGAGTGTATCTAACAGTCCAATCGGTGAGCAGCTGAATGTGTGACAGGGTCAAATTCACAAGAGGAATGTGACCAAGGAAACATGTTTCTGTCTCGAGTGTTCAGGAAGAGGATCCACGGCAGTGTTGGCAACATTTTTTCCTCAGAGGGCCAGACTGACTTAGATACAGTAAGCAGAAGGAAACAAAGTGCTTAAAATCCACTAGAAATTTCCTGAAAAAATTATGAATGTGCCAGTGTCCCTATTTCTGTGTAAAATAGCTTTGCAGAGATTGCAGCAAATATTGTAAGGAAAATGTAGACAGCTGGAAACTAGAAATAGATTTTAATTGTTTATGTTAATATCCTGATAAAAGTTCTTTTGGAGTTTCCCAAAAGCTACAAGATCCATGGATCCGAATTTTAGGCAGAAGAAGGAGACTAATAATAATAATGATAAGATGAAGATAATGACAAAAATCTGACAAATAATAAATAGTCAGCCTTAATGCTATTGCACTGACGCACTCAATTAACTTTGACAGTCTTGATAGATTGCTTTAAACTCTAAAAGGCAAAGAATGTTGACTTTTCTCTTTCAGGCTGATGTGAAATCCACTTAAATGCCTAATGCATGTATTAACATGCATATATGCATCAATGAATGAATAAAGAATGAATACATGATCATAGTCGTGGGTATGACTCAGGGTGCATACCTGAACGAGAACGGCCATCATAGTACAGACGTGCATCACCGAATCAAGAAAATCAGTTAACACCATTTCCCATGCACATACACTACTCATTAGGGCCACTCAGACATATTTGTTCCTTCATCCGAGACAACAAGGACTCTATTGAATGATCTCCTCACGCTTGTATTGAAAGTACACTGGCCGCTCCCGTTTCACATTCCCCCCCAAAGTTCCATTTAGTACTGCAAACTGTGCATTGGACCTCAGCACCATCCTGACACTCTTGTGCCTGGATTGCTTAATCTAAACAGGATTTAAGTCCATCTAATCACAAGTACTGGTCTTACAGTATGGGTGTGGTTTGGTACTGAGTGAACCTGTTACCCTGTGCAGAGCTTAGGCCTCTAAATTAACTTTCATTATTAAAAAACTAATTTAGCAATAATCTTTGGACAAACAAGTAAAAAACATCAAACAATTCAATAAAAACAAAAAAACAAATACTAGGCGTGGCAAAAGCTACACAGAAAACTTTTATGGTTGAATAAATTTATTTTATCTAATTGTGTTCCCCTTATCATTTTGACTTTATGACTACTTTATGACTTTATATGGTGGCTCCTATCTAATGAATGTGGGCCGAGTGTACAGAAATTTACGAATTTGCAGAAAAAAGAAAAAAAAAGTTGGAGAACCAGTTCAAAGACACTCAAAACTAAAATACCTATTAAGTAAGTTAATGACACACACGTGGTGATATCAGTGCAGGTAAAAAAAATCACCAGAGATCATCATTCGAATCATGAATGAAAAATGCATTATTCTGCTGCACTTATTGAATCTGCTTTCACAAAACTTGCCTGCTTCACAAAGGCATTGCCATCTGTATAACACTCATTGTCAGAATTATTACAGGCCTCCAAGTGTGTTTAATTCACTTGTCTCAGGATAGTGTTCTTTTGCCTGGCAACTAACCAGTTATTCAGCTAATCATATGCGCACCACCTTCAGTGGAATTCCCATCAGTATGTGTACTTCAAATAACTCCGTATCAGCTGCCAGCTACTTCAAGTTCATCTGTTATTGCCTCGTAAACATTTCCAAAGCCAAACGCACTTGAATGCAAAGATAATTAAATTTATTTCACTACCAACACACACACAGACCAGGAAACTTTGATGCGATCAGTATCATGTTCAAGGACACTTCATCCTCTAGAGGTGAGGAGCTACAGATCAAACCACCAACTCTGCAGTTAATTTACAACCGGTTCTACTGACTCATCTACTTTGTTTTTCCATAGTGTTGAAAAAGCTAAATTTCTCCATTTTGAAGATTCTGTGTGTGAAAGCAGAATCCAAGAATATGACACAGAGTCACATGAAAGCATGCACGAAATGTTCTGTGTGGACAATGTTCTGTGCCTCTCCTGTTTTTGTTTTTTTTTTTCCTGTTGAACTTTGAAATGAAAAGCCACTTCAGTTTTATTAAGCACGTGATCTCACACAGCTGAGCCCAAAGGCCTCGCTCACAGTCAAACTGTGGAAAACCCAAAAACGCACAGACAGGTCACTGGACCAGACCTCCAGAGCAGTTTCTGGTCCTCAGAGTCAGAAAGTCACCGAGTTGTTAACAACAGCCGGAGATGAAGAAACAGAAATGGAACAGCTGAGAATAAATTCAGCTTTTGAATTTATTTATTTATTTATTCTGTTTTCCCAAACAGCACAGGAGTGAGCGGGTCCCTGTTCCTCTCTGATGTGTTTTATGTTTTAACAGATTTCATCTTGTCCCAGTTTGGAGCATCTTGGCTGTGATGGCAGTGTGTGCGTTCAGATCGGAGCCCTGCGTGTCTGTGCGTGCATGCTGTGATGAATGCCTGCGTGCTGATTGTGAGAGCTACGCCCAGCTCTCCAAAACAAACACTGCATTCCACCGATCCTCTGCACCAGTCACAGACCTGGAACAGGAATGAGGCCTGAGTGGGATTCCCACCTGGTAGGCAGAGGAGATGTGTACGTAGCAGAGTTCCCTGCTGGCAGAGCTCCCGGTCAGCTCAACAACACATTGACAGGAGGATAGAAAACAAACCACATCGGGGACTCTTTGCAGCGTCTGCAGTCTGAACATGAACCAGGACTGACTACTGGCAGGGATTCCCCCACAGAACAGTGCAGTCCACCCACATCCTAAAACAGCTCATGTAAAACCAGACCATGGCCACACCGCCTAAACTATAGTGACCCTCATCTCCTCCCACACATCTGATATGCTGTGCTGAGGTTATACATTCACTAAATTTAAGGTATAAAAGAAGCCTCTGTTTATTTAAGGCAGGGTGGGACACCTCTAGTATAAAACACTAATCTTTTTGCCACACTTGGCTGGATTAGCAAGGATGCATTGCAGGGACATAGTCTTTGGGTAATTGGGCTACAAACGTTGTTCAAATATCCTTGAAAGGTCTTTTACCCATGGTTCACTGCAAACCATTGCAAAGTAGTGATAAGAAGTGGAAAATGACATCAAAATCACAGTTCAAAAATAAACATAAAACATTTCCAGCACAGTTTTACTTTATCCTTGCCACATCAGCGGGCCATTTCCTGTAGAAATGTGAACATAATGCATAACAAGTATTAAAAAAATATTGTAGCAGCACATAAATATGAGCTGGACTCATAAATGACTCCACTCGGTCACTTGAAGGTTAAAAACATGAACAGTGCGCACAATATTGATCTAAATTTACCATATATGATGTGAAGTGCATTAATTTGATGTCAATCAATACACAATTTAAATGTTACCACAAACATACCTTAATGCTTCCCTAACAATGCCTTCATTAAAGCAAATAATAAAATGGATGTTGCTGGCCCATTAAACAATGGTACTGACACCAGCAGTGTTCAAACTATCCTTTAACTGTAAAACTCACTCTGCAATAAGATGACTCATATGTTAAAATTCTGTAAAATTATCCAGTGGTTAATGAGGTGTTTTTTTTTCCAAGGGTAGAAACCACAAAATTAACAAAATATGGCAACATATATCATGCTAATGTCCAAAAACCAGTTATTCTACTCTGTGAGTCTTTAAAATGATGCAGCCGATGCTCCAACTGCATTCATGTGAGAACAAATCTGATAAGAAACTATCTAGGTTACACTGATATTTCCACCAAATCTTTGACAGTACTCAGCCTCCAGTGGAGCTTCAAAGGATTAGATGACAGAGAAAGAAGTCTGGTGGTGGGGGGAAAAAGAAAGAAACGTACTCCACCTCTGCTCATTTTATGGAGAAAAATAAAATGGTTCAAGCACCAACAACAACACTGTTGTGAATTTTAAAAAGTTTCTGAGGTCAAAAAGCAACAGATGTCAAATAAAGGGAGGAAACAGACACACAGAAACAGCACCTGTTGGGAGTATAAGTAGAGGGAAGTGAAATCTTGACTGTTGCCAACACAACATGAGGAAACCACCGAGCCTTCACTTCCTGTTGGCTCTCCATGTGCCCTCCATCTGCTCACTTCCTCCTCTGACTGGTGCCTTTTTTTGGACCGTCTCTGAGAACAGAATCTTCCAATACATCTGACATTTTAAGAAGCTCCTCTGAAGTCATGAAGTACCAGATTTTAAAAAAAAAAAATAACAATAATAATTAAGAGAGAAGGAGATGGAGGAAGAGTCTGATGCCTACCTCAAAGTATTTTGTATGACTGACTTCCACACACTTTGTCACAAATGCATGATGAAGTTTTACTACAGAAAAGTTGCGTATAAAAATATTTTTCAGTGTTAAACATTATGTGTGTGTTTAGGTGTCACTTTAAAAACCAGGCCCACACCGACATCACCTTCACCTCAAACCTGGTCGTCACGCACACTTTGTTTCAGCCACCTGAGTGGAAAACTCCTGTGGGTTTTCTACAGACTTATACAGAGATTCAGCATTTTCCAAGTCAAGCAGAATGTGGACTTAATTGTTTTGTGTGAGACATTGTTATATCCCTTGCATCTTTTTAGCCTTTTATTGAAACGGAGACTTTCTCCCTCTCTCTCTACGTGCTGCAGCTGAACAGCATTCTGGTCAGTAGTGAAAGTGCACATCTAGCCCCTGACAAAGTGCTCCTTGCCATTTGGCTGCTGGGATCTCTGTTGTGTGGTTGCTAGGATTAGTAGTGTTCGGTTTCACTGGAAATCTGTCCTTTGAAAAAGACTTGTGGCAAACCTGTAAAACCTCAGTATGCCTTCTTTTGTGTTTGAATAAATCTGGCTGCAAGCTTGGCAGGAGTTTTCTGCCAGTATTTAAACACTTTCTCTCCTCTTTTGTGGCTAGCCAGGGAGCCTAGGTTTTACAGTTTTGCTTTGTTTTGTTTTTTTAAACCTGCAGCTCGGTGTTTCTCTGGCCTTGAAGACCCAGAAGACTATTTGCTTGCTTTCCTTTTCCTAACCAAATGCAATATAACCTACAGAACTGTTCTTCAAACAAATGAGCATCAGGAAAGCATTTACTGGGGTTAAAGGACAGGGGAGCCAACAGCTTATTCCCCATAGATTTCTATAAAACAGTAAGTCTTTTAGAAACCAGAGGAGTTGCCCACTGCAGTCAATTAAAAAAAATTCAGATTTCACTGGCTTTACTTTTCAGACCCAAAAGCTACATCCACCTTTTATACCATCTACTGCACAAAAGCACTATTGTTCTGCATATTTTTAAGGCAATGACTCTGCATCACCATCCTTAACAGAAGCCTGTTCAAATTCCTCATATTTCTAGCTATTTCTGCCCATCCTGATGATTTCCCTTTGGGAATAAGAGCACGTTTCAGGAAAAACGTAATTAAACAGATTAAAATATTTACCTCTGAGTCATTTCACTTGGAGCTCTTTTTAACTTGTTCAAACCTCTCTGGTCTTGGACAGACACTTTCTCCTGTGGCTTCAGTCTTTTTATTCCCTCGTCTTTATCAGTTGGTAACATGTAGCAGAGGGCTGCCAAGTAGGCTGCACCTCTTGAATACATGCACACCCAAACACAAGAGTGGGCTGCACACTCTTCACAGACACCAACCTGAATTACACAGCCGCTCGGCCAAGGAGCTGAGTCAGATTTCCGCAGTCTGTTTAATATACAACATCTAAAGGTGAGCATTATGGAGCTTTCAGGAAGGGAGTGGCTCTTGTACCTGCCTCTATTGGAACCAGTGTAAACAGGACTGTAGCCACTCCAGCTGGAGAGTCGGCCTTTCTTATCACTCTGCCAGAGTTGATGATGGTTTAACCTTCTTTAAATAGTGAGCACACAGGAAGAGGATCCACGAGCAGCTTTCACAGCTGTCTGAGTTCTCTGAATTAGGAGCAATAGGAAGGTCATTTACAGCAAATAAGCTCCATTTTAATCTCTATTTAATATCTATATAATCTCTATGTGATATCCAGAAAATGTATATGAAAGTGTATTTATATTTGCAACTGAAGTTAGGTGACTATTGTGCTTGTCTTTTTGTTAGCAAAGTTACATTAGTCAACAGTCATGAAAGGCACAGTCATTCATGTTTAGATTCATTAATATAGTGCTGCCTTCTGTTTTTTTGTTGTTTAGGGTTATTCTATTTTACTTTTTTTACCATTGTGAGGACGGTTCAAAACTATATATCGCCTCAGGATATTGGAAGAATTGTCGTGATTTTCAAGAAAAATATCCAAAACTAGTCTTGATCCAAATATCCTTCTGGATCTTGATTCCTTCTGTTAAGGGAATTTTCAGTCTTAACAGAGGTCTCGGATTGCTCTTATCATCAATTAATTTGCTGATTATTTTTGTCACAAGTGTTTCGTCTACAAAAGATTACAAAACTGAGAACTGGCAACCGGAATTCTCTAGAGCACAAAGCAGCGCCAGCAAAATTTCATTTTTTGTCTGACCAACAGTCCAAAATCTGAAATATTCAAGTTGCTCTAAGGTAAAATGGTAAATGGTAAATGGCCTGTATTTATATAGCGCTTTTCTAGTCCCTAAGGACCCCAAAGCGCTTTACATATCCAGTCATTCACCCATTCACACACACATTCACACACTGAATGTGTGTGAATGTGTGTGTGTAAGGTAGACAAGGAAAAGCAGCAAATTCTCACATTTTAAAACAGAAACATTTTTGCAGTTTCTGATTGAAAGTTTAAAAAAAAAAAAATTCAAATAGTTGGTGTATAATTTTCTACTAAATGAACCAACTGTTGCAAATATAACTGATCCTCATAGCAACAGCATAGTTAACCAGCATCACCTGACATCAACTGTAACAACCCACAGAGCAAAAAACGCACTCACACTTATCCATGTATGCTAATACAGTCACACAGACTCACACAGCCCGGCTCACTGCAGCTCATCACATTCACAACAAGCTTCAACACCTCTCTGCAACAATGGCTTCATCAGGATTAACACACACACACACACACACACACACACACACACACACACACACACACACCTTAGTGTGTCTTAGCAGCAGCTTCACCTTTGTGAGGTGAGAAATGTTAAAGTGAGAGCACCAAGACAGATAAATGTGCATTAGAATTGCTCAATTTAAAAAAAAAAAAAAATTGTGCATATCCTGTGAGACACACAGACATTTTAATTTGGTACACATGTGTACAGTATGTCAATGTCAAACAGCTACATGTGGGCCAGCATTATCGTAGCTACATATGCCAAACGGCAGCCTGATCTGAACCACTGAGTCATTGTCCGTATATCTGATTTTTTTTTCAGTGCTTCCAACAGGTCTCTTTTTGTGCTAATCGATAAGTGTTTCCATGGATGGAAAAACAAATAGCCAATCACAGCCTTTGTGGGTGGAAGGACAACATTTTCATGTCCCAGAGCCAGAGAAATACGAGTATGTGCAGCTTTCTGAATTTCAGCTTACAAAACATGACAAAAAGCAAACTAAAACCATGAGCACTGTCAGAGTAATGAATAAATAATGAACAATGAAAAGGAATTGGAATTGAAATGGATCACCGGTGCGGCAAACAGCAGAGAAAGGTAAAAGCCGGTGGCAGACAATTAAAATTATTTATTACCTGAATCTAATCTAATCATTGTCGCCACATAATGTAGATTGCAAATAATTAGACTAACTGCCTACAAATATTTATGCCATGAACCCACAGTACAATTCCCAGTCTTTAAGGAGACAGAATGAGTCAGCAAAAGAAATACTTTTTTATACTGCAACTTCTTCTTCGATGTTGCTTCTAAACCGCGTCTCATTTTGCTGTATGTTACTGTGATTACAGCTGTTTTGTGTGGACTAGGACTTGGAAACCAAGACAAAGCTCGATGTTGGTGGAAATCTTGGCTGCCAATAATACAGAAAATACTGTGCCTTTTGTAACTTTTAATTAGGCTGATAATCAACAGTTTACTTCCAAAGACACACATTCTTTTATTTTTATCTTTAATTTAATTTGTCACCTCAGATTGTGCAAAGATGGAGCTGTTATTTAATTCTAAAAAATTCTACTGCGTGGTGCATGTCAGAAAAAAAATTGAGATTCTGCTAAATTTCTAGTTTTGTTTCTTTCTTACTTTTTTCTTTAAAAAAAACTCAACTAGTTAATTAGTCACTATGAACATCCCCAACTCAAACTGAAAACGTTCCCTCACTCACGTCTGCAGCAAAGCAAATTATTAATGGTTAACAAACAGATTATTGACAGTCTAAGTGTTAGTTTAACTTTGAGTTTTTGTGCATTATGCATAGTGAGGGATGATGTAGGAAAAATAAAATCCCAGTCACTGGAGGAGCGATCATGGCCTCGAACTAGTAGTCTTCTATTCACATACTGCCCATGGAAACCTCTAACTACCAGGCTGCCGGAAGTTCATCACATAAAAGAGTTTAGTGAAATATATCCTGAATTTGTTAGCAGCTAACAGCTCTGACACCAGACTTTAAATGAACCTTTTATCACCAATCATTATGTTTTTATTACTAAAGCATTTGAAAATAAAAGCATGCACAGCAGGTAGCGGCATTTTAATTTTAGCTGCTGTGACCCTCGCTGAGGTTGTTGATTAACATGACAAACATCAAAAGCAGCAGCTTCAACAAGCAGCAGATAATTAATGTTGATTCCATAACAGCTAAAATTACAGTTTTGGTTGTTGTCCAGTGAAAACTGTCTCTACAGCCAAACAGAAACATGACTCTGACACTGAGCGCTGTTTCGTATCAGATAAATATCAGGAGAACCACCCAGTTTAACTTCTAAGGGTATAATATAAATTTCTTATCAGCTTCACAGTGTGAATCAGGACCTCCATTATTTGAATCTGATTCATATTTAATCAACACTTCATATCTTCTCCTGCTCATCTAATTTTCTGGTTCAGGCTACAGGCTGTCGATGTTTATTACGGCACTAATATAAACTGTAACGCACAAACAAAGGTGATTACCGATCCGAATTCAATATTTGACTCATAACTTTAGTTACTTTAAAGTGATGAAAGCTGAACATAATTACATTAGATGAGCAGATTTGATAAAATAGCAATACTCATCACATCTCAGGAACTCTGCCAACTACTGAGACTGACTCTTTGGTTGAGTTCATTTCAAGAGTGTTGACAAAAATGCTGCTTCTGAATGTTCCTCCTGCTGCTCAAACCTTCCTGTCTATCATAAATGCACAAACACCCACATCCCCACCCACTAAACACCTGCCAAGCAGCACACACACTCACACATCCACACACAGGCGTTATGTAAGTGTGTGTCAGGAGGACACTCTCAGATGGTCCAGTTACAATCATCAATCCTGCTGACGCCTCCATGTCATCTGTGTGGATATTTCCATAAAGCAGGTGGACAGTGAACCCACTGCAGTGAGGTGGAGGCAGACTCCCATCCAATATTAGACTCACACATGGCCAAAATATGGTCTGTGGACCAGATGCCGGCCCCCGACATCCTGAAGGGAGAATTTAACACGTCCCCGAAAATAAAATTTTTTTTTAAAAAGGGAGCATGCGAAAGCAGGTACACCCAAGCCTTCAAAACGCATTAATAAATACTATACTATACTTTGTGATAATAAATAACAGGTATCAGCCGTCTTTTTGCAACGTTTCATCTGGCAGGCAAACTCCAATGCCTTGAACTCCAGTTTGCAGCTTTAATTCTTGCCCTCAGTGACCTTTTTATAGCCAACCAGTTCTCCGCATGCTGCAGGTTCAGGTTAGAATGACCGTCGTTAGTTGGTCACAGTCGATATCCAAGAAAAAACAAGGACTGCAGTCCAAGATATTGGGAGCTAGAGTCTGTTGAACCATGGGATGAGAGTCTTGGTACCACCACAGCTGTGACCTGATAACTCTACAGGTAAACACAAGATGGGAGCTAGCTAGCTAGTGAATGAACATTCAATATAACAGAAGGGATTGTCCAATAGTAAACTGATCACGGATGTTAAAATAAAAATAAATTGAAAAGATATATTTGGGTGACAAGTAATATAGCATGTGGAAAACATTGTATCCCCCCCCAAAAAAGGGTTATTAAATAGTAAATATTAGCTGAGCACAGTGGTGCCTGTTGTGGTACTGCAACATATTGAAAATCTGAGTTACCTACAAAATTAAAAACAGAGGCTAAAAAAGAACAGGGAATTATTTTAATTAATTCATCATTATGAATAAAATTATCCTTAAATACATTAAGCATTGATATGAATTGTAGACACTGAAAAATCAAAAGTTTCTCACTGAAAATTCTTGATTTTTTTTTTTCAGGCGTACATTAAAGGAATCTGTTATGTCTGCAAAAACGTGGGGATTTTAACATATTTCAGGACTGTATGTATTCATGTGTCTATTTAGTCATTTAATGTGTGGTGCTTCATTTATTATATCCAATTCAGTCTGGCCCTCAGAGGAAATATGCTGCATACTCTTGCTCCATCTGGACAACTGTGAGTCCATTATTGTGTCTTCTGTCATGTTCGCTGATCAGAGGAACAAAGGTCGACTGTGCTGAATCCTCCTTCATGCTTTGAAGAGTGTTTGTAGTCAGTTTAATCCGTCGTCTCTACCACTGGACTAGTTTCACCAGTCTAACGCTAAGAAGCCTTAAGCTTCAGTACTGTTGCTATGGTTACCTGCACTTGAACATACAAAGAACAGGTCTCATATTTCCATGTGTTGCACATGCTGCTGGCGCAAGTGAGTTGGATTGAAACAAAGACAAAATTATCACCAATGTGAGGCTCATGGTAGATTGTGCATAACGTACATTTTCATTTTATTTAGCCTACTTTTTGGGTTTTTTCGCCATTAAATTACTTGCAGTGGATCTCAACTTTGTATTTCAGAGTAAGAAACCATATGTTTTCTAGACCATTTGATATTATTTTTTAGAAGAAAGTAAAAAAAAAAAAAATATGTTCAAGCAACCTGCAGACCTTCTTGAAATTAGCTTGTCCAGTAAATCTTGGAGCGGATCAGAAAACATTTAAATTATTATTTTTTTTTTAAAAAGCATGTAGCTCACTGTTTACTGCACTTTTCAAAGCCTCAATGTTTGTTTTGGGCAGCACTATTTTGTTTTTGGAGCCAAAAGTGACCATATTTGGAAAAAGAGGTTTGAGTGCAAAAATTATCAGCTAAAAATAGAAGGCGTGATTTACAAGCTGCATCCATAAACCATATGGATACAATGTGCAGACACATACTTTTTAATTAGTGCTAAATAGCAGACTGATAAAATATTGCAATTAACATAGAGCACTAACTTCTTGGATCATCAGAGGTTTTCATTAAAATTACTCAAAAGCCACCTACACCATAAACATGGTGTTGAAATTCAGTTTAATGAATTAATCAACAAGTTCTTTTCAAAGTTGGGAATTTTAAACACAGGAGTCTATGGGGATTGAATCACTTCTGGAACCAGCCTCAAGTGTCCGTGAGATGAAATGCACTTTTTGGTACATTTGAGTGTATCTTGTTATTTGATTCAATTTCAAATAAAAATGTGAGCTAATGCAAATATTACACAAACCCCTACCATGAGCATGCAGTCAACCACAAAGACTCCGTTTGTGAGACACACTAGAAACGGAAAAAGAACATTTGAGCCCTTTTCAAGGGCTTCAGCTTTCATGTTATTCATAATTTTAGTTTGTTAACCTCCAATTCGTGGCGTAGTTTGTAATTTATCTGCAGCTCATGGGTACTGCTGCCTGTAATGGATTGAAGGAAGAGTGAGGATTTCCTGCTTAAATATTTTACAATTGAATAAAATGGATAGCATGCAGTCATAGTTCAGCAGTTCTTTATTACAGTGGGATGACCTCTTTTTTTACCAGCAGGGATATGAAAAAATGATAAAGGCCAATGGCTCTATTATAACCACAATCACTGAGGCTCCGCAGAGCAGGGAGCATCCATATCTTAAATATAGGCCTGAGCTTCTCAAAGCTGCACTGCATTCATTAATTTTTGATGTGGACTTACATAAGAGACAAAGTGAACGCTGCAGGGTCTGGTTTACAGGCAGGGATTCCGCCTGCAGAGGGGTTTCCACATTTCACTAAATCTTAAAACCACGTCCACACGAGTGTAATGGGCGGTGTTTTTGGATGCAACAGGCGTGGATGATACTGACTGCTACATGAGCATGAATCTCCACAGGTCGTGAGGTGGATGGTGTCATGACAGTGACAGTATAAACATGTCCACCTTTGGAGATGTTGCTATACTTTTTTTTTTTTTTTTTTTTTTAACAATAGACTGATCCCTTTATATGTCTCCTTGTAATAGCAAAACAGCAATATGTAAATTACTGTATTTTTTAATTTATGTGCAGTAAGGTACTTAAATTTGATACAAGGATTTCCTGTATCAAAAATAAGAAAAATGACAACGATAATATCCCAGAGTTGATGTCTTCAGACGTTTTAGTAAAGCTTACATTTGATGAGTGCAGAAGAAAGCAGTAAATTGTCAGCACCCAGAGACAGCCTTGTGTTTTGCTCTTTAATTTTTTTGGAAGCAACCAATTGTCATTATATAAAACATACATACGTATATGTGATAATGGATTTTACCCATAAAAAAAGCCTTTCTTTTGAAGAACAGATCATCACAAACTTCGTACCAGCGTCAGTGGTAAAAAGTTTAAATTAAATTTTACAATAAAAGCAAGTCTAAACACTAGAAAATGTCAGACAAGAAAATAAAAGCTCCAAGATAAAAACAACCTGAAAGCAATAAAAGAGTGAGTTTGTTCAAATAATTTCCATACACAGTCAAAAGATATGAGATATATATTTGTATTATTTTAATACTTGAAAGGAAGCTGAAAGGAAACGGAGCTCCGATAAGAAAATGTAATAAGAAAGGAAATAAATTTTTAAAAAGTATTTTCAGCACAAATAGCAACTTTAACATAGGGAAGAATGAACTCCCAGCGGTTCAAAGTTCGGCAGTAAGGGAGGAAGCGGTTTTGCCTCGGGGTGACTCAGATCACATCGATCTGTAAATCAAGTCCCAGATGGTTCAGACTCCATCTGGGGTCTGAAGGTCTGACTCAGTGAGATCACAACAACACACTTGTTTGCAGTCTCATTGTCAGTGTAGCAGGTCAGCCTGAGATGTCAACACTTGCAACGAAAAAGGCATATGGATAAAAACCAGCGCGAATGTCTCGATGTACATCTGCGTCACGCCTCTTGTTTTAATGCCCACAGCAGCCAAGGAACAGCTTGCATTTAAGCAGGGGCGTGAAGTAAGAGCCGCAATGGTTTTTCGCTTTTACTGGAAAAATGGCTGCTAAGCCAATGCCTACAGACTGAAAACAGAATCAGATGAGACTGCAATAAACAGACGCTTCATATGCAGTGCTGCAATTTAATAAGTAAAAACAGTGCGTGTAGAATCTTAGGGCGAGGGCTTTTGATAGAGTCGCCATTTTGAAAGCAGAGCTGAATACACACAGTGAGACAGCATGTATCACACAACAACATGTATGGCAGTTTTACTTGGTACTTAAACAACTACACAGACGCAGAATGAAGCACCAGCTCCTCTTTTCCGTCCACTTGGTGGAGAAGTGCTGATTTACAGCAATCTACCAAGCGTCTCCCCTCGCTCTGTTAAAAACAATTTAATATTTCACAACAAAGATACCAGCTATGTGCTGCTGTTAAATAGTCAAGTCTTCTTAAGAACTGTTCTGGAAGCAGCAATTACACTCTACTGCAGACACGGACGAGTAGGCATTGCTGTTATACTTCTTAGAAGTCTGACTAGTTGCTACATTGTAATGTGAAGTCTCCGCTTCTGAGTTGCCATCTGACTGGACATTTATGCTTCAGTGGGGAATCTATGGGGAGTCTCCCTAAGCTGTAACCACAAACTGTGGCATCGACACAGCTCACAACTCACAACCTGTATATTTCCAGCTACTCTTACACTGCAGTTTTTCACTTTAAGAATACCCTTCATCAATTTAAATATAAGGAGTAATAAAAAAAAAAAAAAAAAAAATCTAAATTCATGGAGGGGGATTGCTGAAACTATCAAAATGGATGCAAGGGAATATACCAGCATTGCAGCATTTTATTTGTTTCTATCAGCTGGTACCCCACATAAAACACAGGGACACAACCACACGGTAATTAACACATAACGCACCTCGCGCGAGAAATGTTGACAGCAAATCGGTTACATTGTAGGCTCTACAAGTAAATCACTGCAGAAGTTTAAATCAGGCCTGATTATAAAATTTATATCCCTCTGACTCAACCAGAGCCAAGCAGACTCACAGACATAGAATCTATAGCATGCTTTTAACTGACTGACACAACCGGAAAGTGTCTGCGTGGCAGCCATAAAAAAAGCTGGTTAAAGTCTTTGAATACCGATACTGCTTCTTTATTACCACTTTTAGCAAAGAATATGCCTGCGAACAATCAGTAAACAGAGTTGTCAATGTTATGTTGATGGTGTTGTTCAATAAATATTAGTGTGTTTTTGTATAAGCTAGAATGTGTTTTGAATCTTCAGTGACCAGCTATGTTAAACCCACCTGTAAATCCTGTATATTCTGAAGCTAAATACTTTGTGCATTGTGGTTCCCATTTCCCAAGTCCTTAAATTCTCTCTCACCATTGACCTTGATGCCGTTTTCTATCAAGGTCAAGGAAAAGTGATTAGACAGACAAAGACACGGGGTTACTTTTTGGACTTTTCGACCACAGCCTTGGTTAATTCTTCTCAGGCTAAAGGAGCTAGAACCTCATGCAGGCCGTTCAAATGATAGACACACTGAGTCAGCATCCGTCGTCTCTCGTGGTCATCAGGACGACGGCAGCAGCTTGAGACAGATACAGAACACTCGACTGTCTGCAGGTAGGCGTGACCGTGTGTCTTCAGCGGGGACGAGGTCGAGGTTGGTGAGATAATAATGATCAGTATGAGAGCTGGAATTTACAATGTACTTTATTTTTAGACATTTTTATTAACATCACTTCAAGTGCATGTAATATAGCTACTTTGTATTGCTTTAGAGCACAACTGGCTCCATCTGTCTGTTACAGAAAGGCAAGAGATATACACCCCCTGCTGCAGTGGCACCCATTACATGGCTCTGTAATACACCGTTATATCCAAGAAATCTATTCAGGAGATAATTTAAATAAGGCTGGGCAACAAAGATCCTAATTTTGAATGTGATCTGCTCTTAAAATGAATCATCAAATAAATAGCAGTGCAGTATGAGGCCTGCTCCATTAAGGGAGAAGAAAAACAATCATAATTACTGTGGTAATTATTGAGATGATGGTTATTTAAAAATAATTATGCTAAGATTTTGAAAAAAAAAACTGTACATATTTTTTTCTACGTCTTCTTTTAAAATTGGATTTTAATTATAACTTAATTTGTTTTATATTGATTATCTTGTTTTAATAATCACTGCAAGCCAAAACTGTAGCTGAAATTAAAATTAGACGAATGCCTTCATTTTACATGAACTTAGTAAAAGCCTGAACAGCTGTGACATTACTAGGATGACACTTACTTTGTAAAACAGAAGAAAGCATGATGGAGGAAAAAGGTTTCAAAGACGCAAAGAAATGGATGGATTTTGATTCTGCCTCAAAAACGTCACCATGTTGGATTTTTCTGTATCACAGTATGGATAGTAAGCATGACTAGGCTGCATATATTTAAGTCTTACTTAGCAAAATGCATGCTCTATGTGTTTCCTGTTATTTTTTACCATTTTATAAATGTCAAATGAAATTGTTAAAACATATTTTTCTCACAGCCTTGGTGAGTTTTCTGTGGCAGAAGGACAAAATACTTTATACGCAGGAAAAACCCAGCAAGTGGTATCTGATGTATGCTGATAATGAAATAATGTAATGTACAAAAGAAAAAAGGTAAAATGTAAAAACCATTTGACTGGGGTGAGATGCTGCATCAGCCAATTCAACAGAAATCTCTTTTCTTCTTGTAGGTCCCAATTCCCAGGAGAAGAGTGGGAGTTTGGTGTTATGTGGATCGAGTGATGGTCAGCCTAACGGTACAATCTTCAGGTACAAAAAGTGAAGACAGATCATTTTATTTTCTTGGCCAGTCCTGCAGGTAAGATCTGTGTGTGGGAAGCACTAAAGTACATCCATGACACGTCAATATCATCAGATACTGAAATCTTAGTCAGAACAGTTTCCGGCAACTGCTTTACAACCAATCTGCCACTACAATAAAGGCAACAGTCCAATTTACACATAAAACTGCCACTGGACTTACCAGGACAGGTTGCCTGTCTCTAACATACCTGACACATTTCTAAAATTATCATAAAATTATGAAAATGAGGTTCATTTGTTTCCCAATTAACTGATGAGTATAGATAATGTGAGAAAACAGTGAAAATGTCCATCACAGTTTAATCACAGCCCGGGGTGATTTGTCTAGCCAGCAGCTCAACACCCAAAGCAGTTTAGAGTGATATAAGCGATCAATCAACTAATCTGTTCAGTTCTAGTTCTATCAGATGTAGGCCACCTTGCCTGAAACAGCACCCATTTAACCTAATAATTTATTTATCCAAAAATACAGCGTTAACCTTCAGCGGCAAAAATCATCACTGATGACACTTGCTGTGTCATCAGTGATGCTGTTGTTAAGGTTTAGCAACAAATAACATCAAGATTCACCAACATAGGTGTGGCATCATTTGAACCACTTAATGAGAAATCTAAATAATCTAAATAATCCTGTAAACTGTACGAGATGCTCTAATACGGCCACTGTTATACATGGAAACAGCATTGATCTATGCAATGAAGACATTTAATGAAAATGTTTTGTAAGTTAAGTCAACTAATTCCCTGACTTGCAACTAATTTGATTACCAAATTACTGTAAAAAGGTACCTGCATAACATCTACTCCATAGACACAGAGTGGTATTACCAGATGGCCATTTTTAAATATATCATCATTACTTTTAAGCCACTTATGTATAACTAGGCATGAATCCTGTCTCATCTGTTGAATTGTGAATTGAAGGGGTCCTTGTAGACCCTATGATGTGAACACAGGGGTGTCCTTAGGAGTTTTTCTTGGCGTTCTTATGCTCATCTTGAATTATAAAGTTTCTTGTCACATTTTCTTCTACTCAATTAAGATTAATATAAATCAATTCTTTAACCGACTTCCCAAAACATTTTGACATTGAATAACCATTGCCTGTCCATCTTTTCTTGATGTCTAGTCTTGAAAACATGCCATAAATCCGACTCAAACTCTTGATCTCTCTCTTGACCATTCATCCATTTTCTTCTGCTTATCCAATTCAGGGTTGTGGGGAAGGCTAGAGTCCATCACAAGAAGGGCAAGACGATGGGTATTTCCTGGACCCTGCCTCCAGGCTGACACAGAGACAGACAACTATTCATGCTACCATTCATTTAACACGTACAAACAATTTAGAATCACCAGTTAAATTACATGCATGGGTTTAGGTTAACTGTGGGTTAGCTTAGCTTTTTGACCATGTTTGCTGGGTTTCCAACAGGGATGTCCAGATGATGTTGATAAGATAACAGACAAGAGATGCCAAAATTTTGTCTTCAGCTTTCATTCTGGAACCACATATCAACCAAGACTAACAGTCAAGGCGAGACAGCCAACCGGTGGTTTCTGAATCTGAAAATACTTGCTGGAAAGTGATCTTCAGAGGAAAAAGGAACAAATAACAAACACTCTCACTGTATAGCTTCGTTTGGGGGGGTGTTCTTACTCTTCTCTCAAACAACAATGTTTTGTTTGTTTCATTTTGTCCTAGTCCAGAACAAAATGAATATACAATTGTTTACCACAAACTTTCCTGTCATAGAAAGTCTAACAAGGATGTTAAGGCATCACTGAAGTGGTACATTTGACAGACACAATCTTATGCCTCTGTTGTCGGCTCAACTTTTATTCTGGAGCTATTTTTAACCAAGACCAAATATCAAGAAAAGACGATCAGCTCATTTGTTATTTAACATTAAAGTGTTTATTAGAGCATGATCTCAAAGAAAAATCCCAGGAGTCTGAGTCGCTCTCACAGTATAGTTGTTTGTTGTTGTTATTACTCTTGTTCTAATCGTTTAAAGTATAACATAAAACAGTGGTTTAACATAAACTTTACTTTGCTGTAAAGTCTATCAAAGACACCCAGAGGAGAAAAAGTATGCCTAGCAGACAGTAAACATTTGTCTCCAACATTTGCACAACCTTTATTTTGGAGCCATGCTTGATCCAAAGCTAGATGTTGACTAGAAAAGACAGCCAGTAGACAGTTTGGCAGTGCCAAAAGGTCAAGAGTTTGAGTCCAAGTCCAAGCAGAATATCCAGGTGATAAGGAGGTACGTCCAACAGACGACCTTTGCTTAACTGTCATTTTCAAAACCTTGTTTAAACAAAAGCGAGACCTTAGAAAAGTGGCTCAATGCATTTGCCTGACAAGAAAATGATCCCTTGTCTAACCCTAGGGGGGAGACACAAAACCTTTCAAGGTTGCCAGGAAGAGCATCTGGTGTCAAAATATGCCAAACCAAATAGGCAGAGCTACTTGCTGTGCTTGTGAACGGAGGACTAGTTAAAATCTTTAACCAGACTTGATGAAAGACAATGGTTATTCAAATTTGAAATGTTTGCTTGGTGTTATCATAATGCTTGGAAGCCACATAATCATATTTCATTCCAAACTGTACAGACTTGGGTGGAATACAAAAAACTAGCCATTTTCCCTTCTGAATCCAGCAAACAGCAAAGTCATTGCTGTCATACCTATAATTCAACTCATTTCAACAAAGAGTCTTCAAAGTTTCCCTTTCTACTAATTTCACTTTGCAAAAAGCCTCTATGTTCGGTTAATTTGCAGCAGCAGAAATCAGAAGGAGCAATGCCCTCGTTTGGAGGTCACAAGCTGAGGAGGAGTCACCACATGAGCCAAGATGCGGGATCCCCCCTCCTTTCTAACGCAATAAGGAAGGACACACCCAGCTACAGAGGGGAGGAGGAGGAGAAGGTGGAGATGGATGAAATGAGAAGAGAGGAAAAAGAAGCAGAACTGCTGCTGCTCCTCCTCATCCGCCCATCTTAGCCGATGACGTAAGGACGGTGCTTCGTTAATTAAAATAAAGCGCAGTAACGATTTTTCCACCCTTGTTCAATACCGGCAGCCTTGAAAAAGAAGAAGTAGTATTTACAGTGCGAGTGCTAAATATGGGGGAACCACTCCAACAAGCTTAACAAGCTCATCCTGAAGGCGCCACATTCGTGTCAACAGTGTGAGGACACCACAGTGATACAGAAATACACACAATTAATATCACAACAGGGACAAACAACCGCAGCAACCAACGCTCGCTGCTCAGAGAGCTGTTTTTAACCAACTTACCACAGGTCCTGTGTTTTTTCTGATGGTAAAAGGCGCCTTTTCCGGTTACCACTGGAAATATCACTCGGAAAGCAACACACTCAAGCCAGAGACTGTTAAGAAATTGTTTCCAGGCGCCCGGAGACATCCGCGGGCGGTCTGATTCCTGCCTCGCAGCCTCTGCAACAGCAGATACGTGCCTCGCTGTCGCCCGGGGAGACCTGGCACCAGAGCGCCATTAAGAATCTGCTCATTTTGATCTACATCTCCTTGTTGGTTTGTGAAAACGCAATTTTGTAGCCATTAATAAAAATGTTCAGACCTTTTAGTAACAACCCTTCGATTCGGCATACCCCAACGACACGTGAAAATGTATTATTCAGAATAAAATGACAACTTTTACCAGCAGGCTCCTTAGTTTGCCAGACGGCAAACTAACTAGCACTGCGTATCCAGTTCAAAAGTTGTTTTTTTCACCAAAAGTGAGTCATCGTCTGTAAATTTTACAGGGGTCTGATTAGAAACCATCGCACAATATCACAGTGTAAGCTTTATGGGTATTTTAGTTTGTCCCAAAGCGTTTTAAGTTGGATTTTAAAGTCCGCATTATGAATGAAGACCCGACAGCGTTGACTGCAGAGAGGGAACGGCACGTATCGGGGCTGTAACCTAGCTAACAGCCGGGACGTTTGGCGAGGTGAAAGAGATAGAAACCGTACCTCGGGATTTCTGGGAGACACTGTTGCTATTAGGGAGGAAAATACGCCAAGATGGGCGTTACAGTGCGTCGGACTGGGATAGTTGTGCGTTCACACCTGTGGAAAATCCAAAAAATGTGCCTGTAGTTGCTAATAAGTGGGTGTCAAGGTAAAGAAACGGCAGTTATGAACGTTACCCGGATGCTGAGCAGTGCGGACAACTGGGGGGGGGGCGCGACAGACTCCTTAAAACACAGCAAAATGTCACTTTCACGGTCTCCGACAGACTAAGGCAAACCTTTCTTGTCTTTCAGCCACAAGTGAATTGAAAGAACGCAGACTTGTGGTGAGTTAAGTTTAATTAAAAAACAAAAACAAAACAAAAAAAACACTGAGAATAGACGTTACCTCCACTCCGTGGATCTTCGTCCAAATCACGTCCTGTGGCTGAGTCGGAACGGTTGGGAAGCGTCTTTAGTTTAGAGGGGTTTGTCCATTTCCCAGCAGAGCTCCAACTTGAAAACTGCAGTGGCGAAAAAAATGACTGACAGGCCGGGTGGTGGTTGGTGGATAAAACCTTGAACCGTTCCTGACGTTTAAACCGGTTTTAAATACATCAGTAGGGGCACCAGCTCTGTTCCTGCAGTGGTGGCGGCAGCCCCGAGCAAGGAAAACAAACCAGATCCAGATTCAGTCAGAAACGAATCCTTTAAAAGGAGAAGATAAACTCACCCTCTCTCCCTCTCTTTTTCTCTCGCTCACTCACTCTCTCCCTCTCCTGGAATAAAAGCAGAGGAGGGAAAAGGCTCTGTTAACAAAGAGCAGATCCAGAAAATGAGGACTGGTGGTGTGTTTGTGTTGCTTAGCGGTGGGTGGGACTGGAGGGGGGTCCGGCACACTCAACCAGACCAGAGGAAACACCAAAAGTCCGGATCAGATCTTTTCCTGCCAAGCTGGGAAACTGAAAGAAAAGGAGGTGAGCTTGTGGTGGCGAGCAGGGGGGAGGGACCAGACCGGGATTGCCCTGTTTTTAAGGTGGATCTATGAATTAATTAGGTAATGAGGCAGAAACAGAGCCCTGCTCTCGAGAACATCAGCCCCGGGCCACAGATGCAGTCTGGAAACTCAAGAGGGGGAGAAAAAAAAAATCCACATCTGGATCTATCTCGGAGCGATGTATGGAGTCTCTTTTCAGCCAAAGAAATCAAAGCATAAGACCTTGACTCATTTGTTATTATAAACTATCATTATTTTTGATTTTTTTAAAAATATAACATTTGACAACGAGGGATTCAAAATTAGATTTTAAGAATATTTTTGTAGCCCGTTATTTTCACCCAAATGTTTTAGTATGTTTGGAAAACCTGTTGTCAGACTAACTTTGAGATAAAGCTTTTTAAAGACTAAAGCCATAGTTACTTCACGTTTTCAGAAAACCCTGCCCCGAAGAAAAAGTCCAATAGTAAAATATTAAAGGAAAAAAATATTACCCTATCTTCTATGACATTTTGGTAAAATAAATAAATAAAAATAAAAAATAGTTACTAAACAGTAATAATTTGAGTCAAAAAATAATAAAGCCAAAATATGATTTTTTTTTAATTTATTTATTTATTTATTTTTTAGAAAAAGTATAGTTTGTGGCAAAAGCCACGACAAAAGTCATATTAAATAATCACTATACTGGTGTGCATTTGAAGCCATCATATCAATTCCAAAATAATTCAAGACTAAAGTTTTAGGATAAAAATCAGAATGTTTTTTGTAAGTTTCTTCATGAAATACCCCTTTTACCTCTTTTTGTGTATTCACTTATTTTGTCGCAAAAGTTGGGGGGAAATTAATGGAAAACACCTGTTGTAATGTAAAACTTTTATTTTCTTTTTAAAAAATTCAAGATTAAATCTGAGATCTTATTATTAATGAATAAAATTGTAATCTTTTTACTTTAAAAACTGTTTTAAAGGTAAAGTACAATTTAAAGATGAAAATCATATTTTTTTGAATATAAAATTGTAAAAGTGATTGATATAATCTGATAAAATTAATTTTAACATTTACCTATTATGCCCTCCAACTGACTGGCAGCCTGGATACACTCTGTCCAAAGTGTATCCAGCCTCTTCCTCAGTGACAGCTGGGTTAGGCTCCAGCCCTCCTGTGATGTTATACTGGATGTTTTCTGTATTTTTTTTTAGCTAGGCATTGAATGGCATTTGCCATTTACCTATTTAAAAACTTATTTAAGTGTTTCTTCTTCAGTCACCTTTTCCACACTGCATTTAATCATTATTTATTATTAATCTCTGGCTCTCTTCCACAGCTAGTCTTTATCCTGTCTATTCTGTCACTCTTGATCAGTGTTTCCCAACCTTTTGGAAACTTTTCACATTAGAAAAATCACCACCAAATAAAAATGTCACAAAAAGCGTATTGATAACTTTTCCCCATGCACCAGGTATAGCGAAATTGGCTCGGTTTGTCCACAACAGAAATGGGCAGTAACGCGTTACTGTAATCCGATTACTTTTTTCATCTAACAAGTAATGTAAGGGATTACTATTGCAAAAAAAGACATTAGATTACTTTTACTTTCCCATAAGCACGCTGCGTTACTGCGTTACTAAACTGTCATGATTTTGTTTGTGAGAGTGTCTTATGACAATGACTTAAGCGCGTGCGACATCCATGGCAGCAACAGACGTGTGTATATCACCAATGAATAATATGGAGTACGGGAGAGAGTAAGACTATGCAGCGTTTAAAGCGTGGAAGTACTAACATGACTTTATGTTTTATACCGTAAAAGGTGACAAAAACATTAGTGTCCGCTGTACACTTTGCGTGGGAAGAAAACTTCTTTCTACAGTGAAAAATTAAACTTCAAATCTGAGCAAGCACCTAGCAACCCGCCACAGGAATGTGAAATTCACAGAGAAATCCCGGATCCCCCCACTGACATGACCGGGCAAACCTCCACCCGCCCCACTCCTGCTAAACAGGTGACAATAGATGTAAGAGCGACAAGACTTCGTGCCACTGAATCTTTGAATTTATTTATTTTTTGCTGTGTTTTACTTGCATCTATTTGAAAGCGCGAGTGTAAACACAAAACATTATTTTATTTTATATGCTGGAATATGCATAAAATAGGTTTAAAATAGGTTTTTTCTTCAAGACAAAGACAATTGCATATAATTAAATTTTTGCTTAATGCAAAAATTAAAAGATAAAAAAAATTAAAATATTAAAACAGGTAAAACAATTTTTAGAAAGAGGCTTTCCATTTAATTCATTTTTATATGATGGATTATGCATAAAAAATAGAATTGGGCTGAAAGGTCTATTGCTTTATTACGTATTCAGGTTGTGTATCATGTTTTTGAAAAGTAACGAAGTAATTTTGAAAATAAGTAATCAGTAAAGTAACGGGATTACTTTTTTTTGGAAAAGGAAAAACGTTAGGAACTAATTACTTTTTTCAAGTAACTTGACCAACACTGGTCCACAATATATATTTTTTGCTTTCTTCTGACCACAACTCATGCTAGGGCCTTCATCTGGGTAGGAACTTTCTCCAGGGCCCAGGTCAGATTGACTACTTTTTCTTTTCAAATATTTATCTATTGCTATTACATGCTGCGTCTTCTCACAGCATGACTAGTATGTAATTGCTTCTTTATCTTCTTCTGTTTTACTGGCAGTTGGAAACCCATTTAATTAGAGTAGGTAGCTGTACTGCCCTCTAGTGGAAGAAAATGTAATTGTTCTGTGCGTTATTCACGCCGATCGCTTAGAGTACTAATCAGGTGGAACCAGATAATCTTCCACGGCACACCTGATCATTTTACACACAGTAGTTGGGAAACACTGCTGTAGATGACTGCTCCTCCCAGAGCCTTGTTCTTCTGGAGGTTTCTTCCTGTTAAAAGGGAGTTTTTCCTTTCCACTCTCACCAAAACAATTGCTGACAGGAGATCATGTGATTGTTGAGGTTTTCTCTGTTTTCGCTTTATTATTATAGGGTTTTTAACTTAGAATGTAAAAGGCCTCCTTGAGGAAACTGTTATTGTGATTTGGTACTATATAAATAAAATTGAAGTGAATTGAACCACAGCTATCAGATTACATCATATTGTGTCCATCTGTTGGACACACCCAAGAGTCTAAACAACTCCACCCTTGTAACCATGATCTAACCACTGTGCTGAAAACAAAGAGGATCCGTGAGAAAAGACTTTTCTCTTTTCTCAAGACATTTATTTTAACATCAATTAAGTTTCATAACTATTTGACCCTGACAAGGATAAGCTGAAAAGAATGGATGGATGGTTATATTAAGTTCCTGAGTTTTGTTGCCTAGAAGTAAATACAAACAATAAGAAAGTGGATGCAGCAACACACTAGCAACCTGTCCACCTCTCAACCCATGACTGTGATAGCCCTCCTGTGACCTTGAACTGGACAGGTGGGTAGATGGATGGTTCTTTTTATTATTATGAATATTTTTTAAGTAAAATTAAAGATTAAAACATGACAAAGATACCTCTTTGGTGAGGTGTTTTGGGTATGACCATCTTGGAACAGGGAGGTCTGGACATCTGCCCCTGAGACACAGGCCAAGACATAGTACAAGAACAAGTACAAGTACAAGATGAATTGGTGAATGAAATAAAAATTTATGGAGAAAAGTTAGAAAAAGCCAATATTATTGAGTAGTAGTTATATTTTTTTCCCTCAGATTTATTTGGGGACTTCCAGGAGGAGTCTTGACCCTGTGGTTGGGCACGTCTTTTGATTTATGTTCAGTTAAAAGACATTCAATTGAATCTGTCTTGAATTTAATTGAATCTCCAACAATCAGCAAAGGGTCTGCTTGAAATAGCAGTCTACTGAACTGTTCTTGTGTCATGTGTTCCTTCATTATGGGGGGTTTGGTTGGGTTTCATTCTCTTTGTTGTGTTTAGTTCTGGGTAAAATCTATTGAACTTCTTCCATGAAAATGATTTATTAAAGCCTCCAAGCTCCTGTGCACATCTGTTTAATATGGAGATATGAAAAAAAACAGAGACCACATCATTATAAATCAGAGGTGGAGGTGGATGTTGATGAGATGGTGATTTTTTATTTTTTTTTACTGGTGCAAATGCAGAACTTGAACAAAGATTCTGAAAAGAAATTTCTCTCTGACTGCCAACTGGCCACTCAATCAGCTCTTCCTCCTACGCTATGCTAATGACAGAGAGGCAGAGAGGTGGTTAAAGCTGCCATTTAACAGCACATTACACTGCCTCACTTTAGATAAAAAACTGACTGCAGATGAAAGAGAGCTGCAGAAATGTTCAAAGTCCCCGTCAGTCCCTATCTCATCCTTACTGTGTGCGTGTGTGAGACGTCAGTTTCACCAGTCTCAATTTACACTTGAAACACCATATAACCTTTGCACTACACAGTTTCCTTCCAGTTATTGTTGGAGATGTCAATATACTGCATTTTACAACTCAGCAAATAAGTTGTACATTCAAGTAAGCATTTTTCAAATAGCATATTTACAAGGAAACTGTTTTTTTTCTTGTATTTGAATTTGTCTGACTTGTGTTTTGTATTGTTTTTTGTTCCTCCTCCAAGGCAAAGGATCATTGCAAGTTGTTTGTCTCTTTTTCAGCAAGATTATACAAACAACTACCAAACAGATATTTCATCAAACTTGGAGAGAAGGGATTTAAGGAGCATTTCAGTGCAGATCCAGATGAGTTTCTTTTTAATTCTGAAATATATGAATAAAAATGGATACCATTGGTTCACAGAACATCTGACGCTACTTGCATATTTAAACCATCCATCCATCCACCCAGTTCTTTTAACAGTAAATCTTAATAACATAAATTCAGAAACATTTAACTTAGAGCATCCACTTTGTTTTAATTCCAGTGGGTGTGTCTAATTGACAGGATATGATGTAATGTGATTGTTAGTAAAGTCAGGAAAAGCACATTGTGAAAAATGGAAAACATCCTGGTAATTTTCTGTCAACATATTATCTGTTTTGTTTTGTTTTTTCCAAGAAGTTTATGAGCATACCATTTAGTAAATATTCGGCCAAGTGGGAAACTTCAATACTCGGTTAAAAAATACAGGAAGACATCTTCCAGTAATAATATTATTATGACATTATGTATTCATTCTAACATAAATAACGAGCTTATTATGTCAATTAGTAATTAGGCATTGATCTTGAATGTGGATTTGGTGGGCTGTAGAAACAAGCTGTAAACTAACACATGCCACATCTTACAGTTTCAGAGATTTTTTTGTGTTTCATGTCAACAAGAATTGAAAAGGCCATTCGCAGCATTGGTATAACAGGCGTCCAGCGACTCGCAGCAACTAGCGTCATCTGGCTGACCACAGACAGATGAATGAACTGCTGGTGAGCAGTAGCTATTCCAGAGTCTGTTTGAGGATCAAAAATTCACAAGGAGTCCTCCAACCAGATTAATCACCATTATGTTACAAATATTATAATGAATTAATAATAATACCAGTTTAATATTTCTTTTATGTTGGCTGAAGTAAAATGACAAAAAAGTAACATGGCATATCATTTTACAAGGATTCTTTAGAGTGCAATGCACGTACAGTATAATCAAGTAAAAGCAAATTTCTGAACTTAACATTATCAGCATTTGGAGGGGGTCACCTTATCCTTCTATTCTGGTGTTGATGCCAGAAACGATTTGGGGAAAAGATAGCGTGATATAGTATAAGATACTCAAAACAGTTAATAGCATCAAATTACAAAGCTTTAACATGGCAGATATGGAATATACAATAAAATGCACTCACCACAATGCACATATAGCACAATAATATGCAGCAATAATGGATGCCAATGTACTTAGAATGCACATCCAAATTTCTGTATATCGGAATTTTATATCTTAGCATTAACAGTTTGACAGTTAGCTCAGTCGATCCGCTTTTATCATTTAACTTTAATAACGTCCAAAATTACAATAACTCCTCTTATATTATTGTTTATTGGTAGCTATCATTAGGTGTCCCAATCTATTCATCCATCCATTTTCTTGCACTGATGCAGTCTAGTCTGTGTTTGTGCTTTGCATCCATACAGCTAATAGATGCTAACTTCACTTGCTAGGATTAGCCAGCACCTTAACACTCCACCCGTTCATCTTTTCAGCATGGTCACACTAGATAACTGGCAGGAGCATCCACAAACAGTTTAGTTTATTTACAACATATGGTGTCCCTCAGATCTTTTAGGATGTTTCAGTGAACTGTCTTTGCACAACCCTGCAAATGTATAAATAAATAAACAAGTAAACAAACAACAACAGGGTTGTTCCTGGTCACTCTCCTGAGCTGATCTGCCACCACCCGGGTGGGGGCGGGGATTCTGGAGGCGTCCCTGCTTTTGGCATGGTCACTCTGGACTCTTTTGCTGAAAAGCACTATTTAGGTTTGGGAAAGAGACAGAACTTTAATGACCACAGTTGATTCTCAGTACTAAAGTCGAGTCAATTTGTCATAGAAGTTGCTCCATACTGAAAATGAAGTGGTTCCAAAGTATAGCAGCAAGGAGCTGTTGATAGGAATAGCACCTACCTTGTACCTTTAGAGTTGAGAGCTAAATACATGTGCTTATAGGACTGGAAATCCATAATTTAGTGAATTTCTTTGCTGATTTCTGTTGGTATGGTCTGGATCGTTATGTCACTGCAACAAAACAATGCTATCAGATTATGATCTACATTTATGTATCAGTGGGCCAATAAAGACCCCCTCCTCTTAAGATACTGGGGTGTTGAAGATAGATAATTTCATGTTGCCCAAACTCAGAAGTGTCTTCTTGCTTGGACTACAGTATCAGCAAATGTAGTTGCTGAGCTTTGTGTCAGGATGCAGAGTTCATGGTGGATGTAGTTGACACAACAGGTCACACCTCAGTTTAGTAAACTCAAAGGGCTTGGAGCGAGTTGTCTTAAAATGTTTTAATTTTTTTTGAAACTTTTTTAAAAAATGGTGTAGATTTTTATTTAATAAATCTCAATAAGTGATATCAGTGAGTGGAGTGTTTTACTGGAAGCCAAGCTGCCACTGATCGTCCTGCTGTTAGCTCTCCATAAATCAAAGCTGGACGCTGTTGGTTGAGACTATTGGAGTGTTATAAAAGGAAAACATACTTGCAAAAAGAGGTAGTATTTTTATTTATTTATTTACTTTTTAAAATGTGGATGTGAAATTGAAAGTTTTTGCAGTGAACTTCAGACTGATTCTCCTCATAAAATGAAAAGTTGTCTGATAATACTGGTGCCCAGCTGTCAGCTCTTTCAATGTGTTGGATGCTCATTACACTTTTGTAACATGTCATTGTTGATGTTAGACCCGACACCCCCCCACGCTGTAACTAAAATAAAAATAATGTGCCTTGTCAAGACTTACCTGCTTGATTCATTGCAGTCCTTTACCACCCCTCTGTAGCATACTGTTGTCACAACACACCTGTGATTCTAATGTCAATATATCCTGCAGTGGCAGGACAGGTGGGAGAAGAACTGAACTTTTAATCTGACAAAGTCCAGCATCTGTAAATACGATAAGTATCAGGCTCTGATTTTTTTGTGTGTTCCATCTATAACATCAAAAACAGGTAATCCTGACATTTACTTATCTATTGTAGATAATATTGTTGTAACCTGGCTATGGGTGGGCCACAATCCACTGTGCCTCTAGTTCTGTTCCCAAACAAAACATGTGGATCATTCCATACTGGATCAGCGGGGGCCCGGGTTACCAGCAACCACCTCTGGTGCTGTTTGCTAACTGGGTGCTGGTGAAAACTGTGCTACTGTTGGCCGAAGACAAAGAGAGAGAGATGACATGTAGAGTGCTGGTGTCACACTGGGGGATGCGAGGGACAAGAGGGTTAAGATGATATTTTAGTGATTAGTTAATAAAAACAAAATATAAAAACTTGTAGGATAAGTTTGTGTCTGTTGGTTTTTGGTTTTTTTCCCCCCCAACTTTATCCATGGTCTGTTTCCATTCCAGGGGCAGACTGGCCTTTGGGAACACTAGGACATTTCCTGGTGAACTAAGGGTCGATTTGTCCTCTCGTGAACAGTCAGCTTGACTGTGGGTTTGTATCAAAGAGGAGTGAGTTGACAGACCTTTCAGAATCCACAGACCAGCTGTGACTGTCACTCTTACCTGTAGAATGCATTCTGCCACTCACAGTCTTTGGCATACAGACCCAGGTCCACATACATGCACATGGATTCTTTCTCTTTCTCCATCATAATATTGCATGTTATGGTTCATGTAGTCCTGGTGAGATTTTGAGGGTGTTAGCCTATTTTGAAAGGTCAGTGTTCAGAATCAGAATACTTTATTCATCCCTAAGGAAATTATGTGGTTACAGTTGCTCCAAGACAGTCAGTACCCGACTGAACAAAATTAAATAATACAATATATTATATGTAAGTTTACAAAATATAAGAAATAGCTCTAATATATACAAATAGTTCAACTATAAATATCCAGAATATTACAGAGGTGAAATATATATGACTGACATTTTACTCTAAACTGTAAACCTTGTTATTTGTTATTTTACTGTAGAGCATGAGCAAAAGGGTGCACTGTGTAGTGTGCATCAGATGGAGGAGTTGTACAGGGAGATAGCCACAGGCAGGAATGATTTCCTGTGTCGTTCAGTGGTGCATTTGGGTAATCTCAGTCTCTCACAGAACATGCTTCTGTGACTGGCCAGCACCTCGTGGAGTGGGTGGGAGGTTTTATCCAGTATTGTCCTTATCTTGGACAACATCCGCCTCTCCGACACCACCTTAAGGCAGTCCAGCTCTATTCCCACAACATTACTGGTCTCAGTTTATTGAGTCTGTTGGCGTCTGCGACCCTCAACCTGCTGCCCCAGCGTGCAACAGCATAGAGGATGGAGCTGGCCACAACAGTAAAAAAATCCTGTGCATTGCACAGATGTTAAAAGACCTCAGCCGCCTCAGAAAATACAGACAACTCTGGCCCTTCAACAAGGTGCTGTGAACAATCCTCAGAGATTTTTGGTCCATATTGACATGATATTGACATATTGGCAAGCACAGCTTGATTGTACTGCCTCGCACTCCTCTGGGGAAAGCAAGGCATTATCACGCCAGAAAAGAGACATAATCTCTTCAGCATGTCTTGGTTCTGCTCCAGGGTCTTTTCCCAGTTGAACATGACCAAGCTGCCTGTAGGCATCATCCTGGTCAGATACCTAAACCATGTCCAGTGGATCCTTTCGTAGCAGTGGGAGCATCCATTCGTCTCTGACGTTACATTGTGTTTCCCATTCTCGATGCAGTAATTGCATTGGTGTGGACTACACCTAACACAATTAAGCTGATAAGGTTCTGAAAATTCAGTTTTCTGAAATATAGATAGAGGGATGTTTCAATGGACTCATTGAATCTGACAGGGTCTTTATGTCCTCAGTGTCCTCTTGACTGCCTCTGGCTTTAAGCTAAATTTAAAGCACAAGCCTCTTACGGTCAACATGCTGTTCATTTTGTTAAAACTTTGGGTTGGTAATGATTTGTGACATGATAACCTTGTATCAGATCAACCTCTTTTTCATCAGGTTGAGTTTCAAATAGCTGGAGATGATGTTGAAGTCAGTAGTGGCAGTCAGGAAACAAAAACATTCGGCACTGGCAAAAAACAAAAGAAAAAAAGAGAGATGCTGCTTACATTGCCGTGTTCTGTGGTTAAAAAAACACAGCAAAAAGAAATTTAAACTTTAATAAGAGATTTGTTATCATTTGAGCTTAACAAATTCAGGTATTTAGGTTATTTAATAATTCAAAATAACCTCCTGGAACCCATCCCTATACTCAAGGTCGTCTAAGTGCTTAAGTGCTTTCTGAATTGCTCTTCCACAAATCCTGAGAGTCTTAAAAAGGAAATTACAGGCTTTTCAAGCTGAATCTTATGCTCATAATTGTGGGCTGTTCTGACTATGGGTTACACTAACTTCGCACTTATGAAATGCACTACGGGGGTTAACCAGGCTCTCCACGTTGTTTCCTTAACTATCCTTCTGAGATGAGGACCGAAACAAGCAGAAGAAAACAGATGTGTTGATAAGCAGACAGTTGTTTGGCTTGTGTCCATCTGACAGAACATATATCCTCCTAGTTTAATCATACATATTTGTTTCATATATTTTTGCTTTAATAATAGTGTTTTTTTGTACAGCACTTTTAATATGTAGTTACAAGCCTTTTCCAAGACACAGAAAACGGGGCGACTGTGGTTCAAGGGGTTGGGAAGCTCGTCTTGTAACCAGAAGGTTGCCGGATCGATCCCCAGCTCAGTCTGTCTTGGTCGTTGTGTCCTTATTGCCTACTGGTGATATGGCAGCCTCGCTTCTGTCAGTCTGCCCCAGGACAGCTGTGGCTATAACTGTAGCTTGCCTCCACCAGTGTGTGAATATGAGAGTGAATGAATAGTGGAATTGTAAAGCGCTATATAAATGCAATCCATTATTATTGTAAAAAACATTCAAAATGAAAACATGCACAATACATTTTTTTTTTTTAAAAGGCATAAAATCTGAACAAACAGTGTGAATGAATCTATCTCCTGCTTTTTCATGCACTACTGCCGTCAACATGTTTTTGGGCTCTTCTAAACTGTGCCTGAACGCCTCCTGTGTAGAAACAGATGAAGAAGTGAAGCTGCTGCTCGGCTTACGTGCTGCTCACACTACGCCCGCTGTATGCCCTCTAATGGAGGGAACTTCTTTCTGTGTTTACTTTTGATTTGACTCAGCGACATCTGAATGTGTAAACTGATTCATGAAAATTTTTTAAGACTTACGGAAAGCTCTGAGGGGTGTCAGACGACTTCATTCATATCATAGTCACATCCAAAAGGACGTGCTGAGAGTGATGCGCAGTCAAAAGAATCGCAATGATAATACTGTACCTGCAACTGACTTACTTTGCAACTTAGCATATTTTAGTTTGCAAATGTTTTTTAAGTGGGGGCCCTGATCCATAACCTAAACCATTCAAGGCATCTATTTAGTTGCTGGAGCTTGTCCACAGCCTGGAGGGAGAGCATCCCAAGAGACTCAGTTCAGGGCAAGAAAGTCACC
The DNA here is from genome assembly GCF_001858045.2 of Oreochromis niloticus. Lineage (NCBI taxonomy): Eukaryota > Metazoa > Chordata > Actinopteri > Cichliformes > Cichlidae > Oreochromis > Oreochromis niloticus. The sequence goes on from NC_031970.2 coordinate 12,343,832, forward strand.
TCTCCATCTGCTCATGGCTGCAAAGGCAGCAGGAGCTCACACACACACAAAGTTGTGTTTATGACACTTCAGAGGACATTTCATTGACTTATATTGATTTCCTGGAGATTTACCACAACCATATCCCCTACTTGCCTAAACCTTACCCTGACCTTAAACCAAACCTTCACCCCATAATTCAATGGCTTACTTTATAGGGACTTAACTTTTGCTTTAAAATGGGAGACAGGTCCCCACAATGTGACCATATAAACAGATTTATGTCCACACAAGATGAGTAATACAAACACACGAAGAGGCAAAACAGAAGGGATACTTGTAATTTCCCAAAATGTCCTTTTGACAGCCTCAGTAGCCTCAACATGTCTGAGTATCCGTTTTATAGGATTTATGTGTTTCAGCCAGCCTCAATGAAACAGCAGCCAGGAATGCAGATTGTGTCCTGGACATTTTCTCAGTCAGAGGATTCCTGTCTGACCGGTGCAGTCTACCCAGCCGTGCTCTCATTCTTTATGACTCAGATTACATTAAACATATTAAATTTGCTTTTTAATCTTTTCGTCCGTTACGTCAGCTTATGATTAACTGGAAATTAAACTTGTTGCTCTGACTCATTCCACAGCCACTAACAATATAAGCAGAATATTGTTTACCATAAATTGATGATCTAATTAAAAATGTATTAATGGTAGAAATCACTGAAAGCTGTTGTTTAAAAAAAAATAATAATTTGTGCGGCACAGACTGAAGCAGGCTTCTGACTGATCTTGTTGTCTGTGGTGTAATAGCGTCATACATCACTGTGTGATGTGTTATTGGTGCTTCTGCCCTGCAGTTTCACACAGATACAAAAGACTGATTCCACCTGCAGCTCAGAGTTACTGCAGTCCTGAGCAGCTGTGGTGAATTTCATGGAAATGTAACTTTATACTTTGTGTTTATTTATAACTGCAAGACTCAGTGCTTCAGAATTAAACTTGTTCATCCTGTTTGAAAATACAGTTAGGTTCAGATCTTCAGCATCCTCAGAGGATAAATCGTGTGGTATTTAATGCGGTGTTTGTGCAAATGTCTGGTTACTCCTCAGTATCTGAAATTAGTGCATGCCCCATCGTCTTACTTTCAGAGGGACAGCTCAGGTTGAGCAATTTGGAGACTAAGTTAGAGAAGGAAGGTAGAGAGGGTTTGGACATGTGCAGAGGAGGGATAGTGGGCAAAGGATGTTAAATATGGAGCTGCCAAGAAAAAGGAAAAGAGAAAGACCACAGAGAAGATTCATGGATGTAGCAAAGCAGGACAAAGGAGGGCTGGTGTGACAAAGGAGGGTGCTAGGGATAGATGGAAGCAGATGATCTGCTGTGGCAACCCCTAAAGTGAGCAGCTGAAAGAAGAAGGCGGCCTATATTTTTCACAGCTTTACCAATAATTGGAGAAACATGTAGGGACCATTACTCAAGTTTATTACCCAAACTCTGTATTTCAAATATTAATGTTCAGCTTCTTCAAATGATATCTCATTACTGAATTAAAATTTTAAACATGAAAATATACTCGATATACACAAAGTAAAAGTATTCACTAGACAGAATCTCAGCTGTATTACAACAAATAAAAAGCTGTTTACATTAAGCACATAGCTTTATCACTTATTCCAGATCAATAATCAACTATCTTCACCTTAGCTAAGTTGCTAAGCCTTATAACAGCAGTTTTCTCTTCATAATATTTTCTGTTTAAACTTTCTGTACAGATACAGATCCAGAAACACATTTTATTTTGCTCCTTGAAGCTTTGCTTTTCAAGGTACTCAGAAGAAGAAGAAAATCATAGATTTAGGTGCCCACATGATGGCCATGCTTGATTCAGGTTTAGAAATTGATGTGGAAACCTCTGAATCATGGTGGTGTCATGGTACTCTGGTGGTCACCAGAAGTAAAAACGATCACACAATTGCCAGGGGGATGTATTCAGCTTAACAAGATTTGTATTTTAAAATCTGCAAAACAATAAATTCCTAAAGCTTTAAAGTAAATGCTACAGAGCATATCAAATTCTGCTTTCAAAACATCACCACAGCCCCCTCAGGACACAACCCGGGGAAGATATACAAACTTTTTTTATTTACTTGTACTTTCAGTTACTTTTAAGTTTCCTTGAGCAGCTTTCTTTTCCTTTAATAAATAGAAATAAACCGGCAGCCTTAGTGGGACATTTAACTTTTGTCCCTTGAAGAAATCAACACTCATCCTCCTCGCAGGTTTCTAGATTGACTGTGCTCAGTGAGTGGGAGAGAACAGCAGCACCTTTGACTAATCCACAGGCAAAAAGAAACATGAATCAGCCCTGAATGTGCCTACCTGAATGATCTAAATACCAAAATAAATAGCTATTTAATTTTGTTTATATTTGCAGTTGCACAGAATGAACAAGTTTATTCTAATATTCCTATCCTCTGTGAAAGCCTAGACATTATGTTTCTTTAATTTACAGATATAATTTGAGTCATATTACTTTTCCCTTTGCTTTTTTCTTCCTTTTCTTTCAGCTGCTCCCTTTAGTGGACGCCACATCTGCCTCCATCTCTAGCATCCGCCTCTGTCACACCAACCCTCTGCACACCTCCTTCACTACATCACTGAATCTTTTCTGCGGTCCTCCACTTTTCCTCCTGCCTAGCAGCTCCATTTTTAATGACCTTTGTTCAGTATATCCACTATCCCTCTTCTGCACATGTCCAAACAGCTCAGCCTCGTCTCTCTAACTTTTTCTCCCAACTGAAAAAAACCTCCATATTTCATTATCTGTTAAACATGCCAGTTGAAGCCAGTTTAGCTGTCATTTTTAAACTCCCTTATTCTTAACTTTCCGTGTTATAAGAACACTACTTTATGATGACCTGTGTTTTAGCTTTAGTCTTGTCCATTATTACTGTCTACTGTCTGTAAATTTCTAGGTTTGAGGGAAAGTCAGTCTATTTTGTCTAAGCCACTGAGATGGGTCATTCATACATGAACTTTTGTCCATCCTTTGGGTTCTTTCTCCCGATGCGTTTGGTTATGGCAGTAGTGTAATAAGAGTGCCACTCCCAAATTACCATTTTTCCATGAGCAGGGTTTTGATTGTGAAGATGCATATTTTAATCCAAACCACTTTTTTCCCCCTAAACCTAGCCAAATAACTCCTGGCCTCGGCCATGCACCTGTAACTTATACCATTGTTTCTCCTGTTAATGTGGCTTTATGGGCCTCAAAAATGACCTATGAATGCTCAGCATCAAGTATGACATTGCGTAAACGGTATCTGCATTTTCTTAAATAAGCTTATGTTTAATTTACCTTCACACTGCAAAGCTGGAATGACATTAGTAGCTGGCTATTATATTGTTAGCAGGAGAGTGCGCAATAATGCTCTACTGTAAAAAACAAACAAACAAAAAAAACCCTGCAAAGTGAACATCAAGTGATGTCCGTCAAAGATCCTGCTAGACCGTGAGACAAATACATTTTATAATTAATAATAAAAAGTGTGTGTCGCTGTCTCACTCTCACTAAATCAAATGGAGAAGGTGAATGAAAAATAAATCCTATAAACTGAAAATATGAGTCGACATTATAAACATATTCATTTACAGTCATGTGATAAAGAACGCTTTCACAGGTTTATAAAAGTAGACTCAGCAGATGGCAGGAATGTGAGTGGAGAACCGGATCTCAGTACTTCAGGTCCTTGGAATTGTTAGTGTTCTGCTTGGTTCCACTTGCACCTGCACTACAATCACCTGCATCCAGGACAGAAACAACCGCTTTATACAGCTAACACAACTCTTTGCAAGCGCTCGTGCAGATAGCATGCTAACGCCAAGCTAGCCAAGTACCCAGAGTGATGCTAAAGCTGAGTGAGTGCTGACCCCAGGCCAGCAACCAGATCCTGAACTTCACACAGGTAACAAAGGGATGAGCAGTCAGGCCGCAGCCTCCGTTCTTACCTGTTCATGTTTCTAAAGTAGCGATCACTTTCATCTTTGCTTTGTGTCATCAGGTTTTTGTTCATACCTAAATACGAAGAGAAGGATCATATGTGTCCTCATTAGGACAGGGATTTGTGTTGATGTGTGGGACACCAAAAGAGGGCAAATATATCTAACATTTAAAAAATATGTGACCAAGCAACATGCAATTAATTTGCACAGATGTAATGTCTTTGATATGCTGCTTAGTGATAGGTTGTGACGCTCAAAGCAGAGCCAGTGGGAACACAATGAGAATCGATAAGATCATCAATAAGAGAATCGATAATGGAATTAGAAAGGGTAAATTCTTCACATCACTTCCCATCCCTACTAATCAGTGGTTTTACAGGTCTCTGAATAAAATCTTTGCTTAGTAAAAAATTAACAAACTACAATTTAACGAGTGAAATGATTCACAATTTTATCTCTCCCCTTTGAGAATGAACAAACCATCAAACAGGTTGTTTAAAAAAAAGAAAAAAAGCTGAATTGTCCTTTTATATTCCACTCGAACATGTTCGGCTTTTAAACTAACATGTTTACACTTCAGCTGGAGGGTTTTATGAGGTCTCGTATGTGGGAGTTTTCTGTGAAAACAGCAGGAACCCATCAGAAACCATTGATACCATGAAATCGTGGATCAGCAGTCCCGCTGGAATGAGACACAGTTTTCCAGAGAAACTTTTCAGTATTAATGTTAATTATGAAATGGAAGCTGTGATTCAAATCCATCAGGCTTATGTAACGCTGTGACTTCCTAGGGTCAGGATCCACCTACACGGCAGCTATCTGACAACACACAGCATTTAGACAACTACTTGAGGTGGAAACACATAAATCTCTCCATATATGCACTGACAAGGGTGACTGGATGTTGTATCCATGGCTACCTCCTCACGTAATCTGCATTATTTTTATCACAAAAGCCGTCCTGCTTTTTCTCCTGAGCCTCCTGGTAGCATGATATACACAGATTCAGTTCTATATGTGATGAAACTAAACCGAAGAGGCTCAGAGAGACACAGGGAGGGCGTGATCAGTATGAGCAAACTGGAGTCTGTGTGCCTTTAACTGGTGAAATGATTTCCATTTCAACTGACAGGCGTAGAGCTGCGCCTACAGACCCTTTCAATGAAATATAACTTTTTTCTCCCCACTGTTTTTCCTCTGGACTAAGGATGAAAAGTATTTTGTTGCTGCGTTTGTATTGGCCAGGATGACAAATTCTTCAACCAAGAGTAGCCGATGGGCTGTGTTAATGTCTCTCAGAAGAAGTTTTTAAGACATACAATTTGACTACACTGGAAATCAAATATATTCACAGTCATTCAGAGTGAAAAGCCAGCTATCATAGTGAGGGGGAGGAAGGTGGAGGCATCATATTTTTCTAAAAACACGAATAATGCCTCACATTTTCAGAAGATCTCTGTCTCTCTATTTTAAGGCGAGAGATTTTCTGAAGCCCCTAAACTTCCCCTGGGAAAAATAATTTTTTAATCTAATGCACACAAATTATGTATGTTGTAATACAATATAAATTCATATGCATCTCTAACAATATGGAAATAAGCCACTTAAATATTCCATTTTACACACAAGATGATTTACTATAAATATTTTCTGAGCATCGCGAGATTCATTATCCAGTCGTCTGCTATACGGCTGTTTAGTATGCGCAGAAAATGATTCCTCCTGATGACAAGTCGACATGCAAAGGCAGCAACAATTTCACTGGGGTAAAATAAAATTTTATTAGCAGAGTTCTCTCCACTATATGATGACGGTGTGCATTTGAGGTCATTAGAGACTCGTTCGTTTTCGTGCCCTGTGGTATCCATTAGCTTTTAATAGTTTCAAGTGTTATTTTCTTCACGACTTCTGTGCTTTCCTTTTGTTATCTGTGTTTCTGGTCTTTCTGTCCAGGAAATTCTTGGCTTATTTTGAGGAGAAAAAATGTAAACTGTAAAGAAATGCTTTTGCATCTGAGATATCTTTCATGTTTGAATTGATGCCAGTACATCCAAAGTTACCTGATTAATTACCTGAAAATATCCCACTAAAAGTTCCATCGTCATTATCCGGTCAGCTGCAGGTATTTTAGTGGACTTGGCTTTCAGGCTATCAAAAATCTTTGCACACTTCAATTTTTAGATCTGTTTTGCGTTTGATCAGGTGTTTTTTGATCCTCAGATTAGATCTACTCTACAATTTGTACTACAAACGTTGTGTAGAGTTTTGAAAAGTATAACCACACCTTTGACCTGTGTGTACTTGTTGCTCCTCAGCGCATTGAAAGAACATGTCATATTGTCTCATTGTCTAACACTCTGCTAAACCAGATATGCTCTGGTGCCTAAATTTGGCATCGCCTTATTTAGTGTGAATTTGTTCTAATTCAGATGACACTCTGAAAAAATTCAATACCCAACCCTACCTTCATGATCTTCTTTTCTGTTGTTTTGCACTGTAACATGTAATTTTGCATGTCAGTATGACAATAGATTACCGAACTTATTGTTATAACATGGAATTACAAGTTAAAAACATCTCAAGTATACAAAAGTTAACTTGAAAATTCATGTACAGCCAAAATCAAAAACGTACTCAAAAATGACCAGGATGGCATATCATTTCCATGAGTGTCATCGAGGTACATGATGAACAACTGGTGGTTAAGGGCAAGCTCACATTACGTGGACATTTCGTCATCATCACCACTGGAAGCTGTTTTCAAGGCGAGTAAAACTGGTTAGAACTACAAGGAATAAAGATACAAAAGCTGGAACACGTTTTGAGTTTGCTGAGGTATAAACTGTGGTTTTGTGAGACTCCAAACTTTAGGAGACAAGTTTGTTTCAGCTATGTTAATATTAGCCGACTGTTACATAAGATGATCCTGACACCCTCTTTTATGGTGCACGGACCAAATTAAAAGCAGATTAAGTGTTGTAATAAGCCTGTCTGTTTTCCCACACGTAATCACTTCAGCTGTTATTTACTGTAGCCATCGACGGTGCACTCTACACATGGTCTATTGACTAGCTTTAAATTAGTTTTGATGACCTAGCCAGCATGAGATACACACTGAACTGCCACTAACCAGGTAATGTTAACTAGTTATTTCCCTCATATCCTGTTCACACAAAAAACACACATACACAGTTTCCTTTTGTGTATGTTTGACAAATACATCAGGTAATATGTCATGCATGGTTGCAGGTTATACATGCATCTTCTAAAAAGTAGTATTATATTTCTCTCTGAAATACTTGACAGTTAAGAACAATAGCTTCATTTTTAATGTGTGTTCGAATTCTTGCAGTCAATATGAACAAACTGTGTAAGTTTCCATAATAAAAGAGCTAAAGTGATAGAAGATACTGATTTTGGCATGGTATACTGCAATATCCCCAGAGTTGTTTCACTGATTTGTTGCATAATTTGGCAAACTTCATTCCATGTGCCGCAATAAAAATAACATTGTTTATATTTTCCTTCTTGTTTTTGTTTGTGTGACAAACTTGGTGCTGGATCTTTTGTATTTTTATGTTTTCATAGAAATGAAATGGTAAATTAAGTTTTGTGTATTTATCATATTACTCGATTATTGCTTAGTTCAATTGTTCTGTAGAATAAATGATATGAAGGTTATAGTGTCAAGGCACGTCTTAAGCAGTAGTATAGGGCTATTGATGATCACATGGAGGTGACATAAAATAAATAGATATACTACCAGCAAGTTATTCATCAACAGTAGCAGTCCAGTATGTTTATGTTATCATGGTTATAATAGCATTTATAACTGAAGGTTTTTCATTCAGTTATTTTCCCAGGTCTAGGTGATCACATTTGTTTGTGTTTTTTGAATGAGGAGGACTTGGAAACTTTGAACTGTTCTTGTGGCAATCATTAAACACTAAAAACAGTCACAGACATTACTGAAAAAACTGTCCACTACCCTGCACACACACCAGACTGTCTGCAGCATTCAAATCTAAGGAAAGCTCTCTGTGTCCATTTAAGAGATCACAGTGTCATAGATGAAGAACTGAAATGCCCATGGAGTGACTTTATTGAGCCAGTTGGATTAAATTAGTAAACTGTGTTGTCCATCAAGGTTAATATCTGAGGAATAGGGAAACTGTTACTTGCTGTTCTAATCTGTGCCCTTTTAAATCACACATTTACCCCAGTTTTATGTCACAGAAAAGTTGTTTTCGTCCATATTGTACTTTAAAAGATTTCAAGAAAAAGAAACTGAAGAATTGGTAGAATGTGAAATAGCTGTTCATTTGTAGTGAAAAATTACTGACAGTGATGTTCAATAATTCTGACATAGAGGACCATGCACCATGAAACCAATGACAAAATTCAGGAAAGGCTTGCATCTTTATTTCTTGAATTGATAACCCAGGAAATAATCAGTGATGTTTTTAAAACTGGCTTTTGATTGATGGTCTAAACAGGTATAGAGTATTACTTTCATGATCCTGTGTCTGACTAGTGTTGGACTCCAGTTTATGTTGTAGCTTTTGATAGACATCTTATTTCTGGGATATTACGAGCAGAATACAATAACGTCAGTTTTATTTGAATTCAGAAGCAGGATATTAGACATTTCTGCAGCTTAACAAATTGCTATTTCATCTGGCTTCTTGAGTAGATAAAGCTGAGTATCATCTGCATAGCAATAAAAATGTTTGCTATGCCCTTAAATGATACTGCCGAAGGGAAGCATGTAAATGTAAACAAAATTGGTCCTAGCACAGAACCCTGTGGAACTCCATAATTAACTTTAGTATGTGAAGAAGACTCCCCATTTACATGAACAAATTTTGATCTATTAAATAGATTTGATTCAAATCACTCAGCCCAGTACCTTTAATATCTGCTCTAAACTTTGTAAGAAAGTATTTTGGCCAACAATGTTGCACATTGCACTGAGGTCTAGCAGGACAGCTAGCACAGAGATGAGTCTACTGTGAGGCCATAAGTTGGTAATTTATAAACCTCACTAACACTATTTGAGTACTGTGATGATTTATGAAATTTGAAGGCACTGCGTGGCTTGTTTCTGGTCAGTGATGCTGGCAAGACCTGGCTCATTAAAGTGCTCCATAAAAACCCTCAGAGCTCTGCTGTGGCTTTCCTCCCTGACACATCTTTTTGGATTCTGGTTGTGCTTTGGTTTGGGTTTTTCAACTAAACAACACTGTATGTACCATTTCTTCACCCATACACTGATTTACACCACTGATTGTACAAACTGTGGTTAGATTCTTTCAAGCCTGGTTTGTGACAATCTGTGAAACTGTTAAGAGCATTGGTCTGTTAAGACCATGTGAACTGAACACTGCTGAGATTGCCACCTCTGCTAATTGTTGGTGTTGTGGTGATATTGCACTTGAAAATTATGTAATTCTGTACCCAAAATATATTTTGGAACTCAGAACTGCAGAGCATCTTCTACTTTTACAGAAGAAAGCTTGTGTTACCTTGATGCCAAAATGAGTAAGACAGAAAACCTTTACAGACCAGGCCAGGCCAGAAATTCAAAACTAAACACTACTTCCTGAAACACTAATCTCATTTCATTTCAAAACGCAGAATGCAAGACAATGAAAGGCAACTTGTAAAATAGTAAAGTATTTATTGAATACTAGGTGGGGACTGGTAACTGAGGGACCCAGGAGAGCTGTGAGGGACTATAGGTTTTTTTGCACTTCAGGGGTGGGTGGGGTTCATCCACCGGTTTTCTCCCTGGGGAGGATGAATGACAGTGAGCAGGCAAGCAGGGAAGTGATGTGAATGTTTCAAAGCAGGCTTTCTGAGGAAGCTGACTAGCTCAGTAGACACAGGTTGGTGTGGAATATAAGAAAATCACTTTTTCACCAGCAGGGAGGCACCGAGAACAAGGGAAAAGGACATTAATGCTACAATGAGGTTACAAAAGACCCTGATTACCACACTTAGGAGGCTGAGAATCTGGGAGAGACTGGATGCAGGAGCTGGTCCTCTTATACAGTGGCTGATGGAACAGGTGGCCTGGCTGAAGAATAGGATAGTCGGCACAAATGAGGGCTGGACTGTGACATGTACACTTTGAGAGGCAGACTCGTGGTTTCTGCAAAGGCATTTTTTGTGTATGACAGTATTTTTTGTGATGTATTTAAAGTTTATTTTCCTCTAAAATTAAGATGGAAGTAAAAATAATGTATGGGATGCTTGCAGAGGTTTCAGATTTTCCAACTGTGCCTAAATTTTTCCAGCTTTTTTGGAGCATTGTATAAACTGCATCATGTGGACACACCTCGTCTGTATGCACTCATTTGACTCACCAATTAAGTTACGCAATTGCTTAACTTGTACTTGAATATGTCACGACAGGATTCGTCGGTGTGTTCGGAAACAGGACCCAGAAGCAGACGCTGAGAGAGGAATTGCAGGTTTTCAACAAAAAACAAGTCTTTAATTGTGACTGATTAACAAAATTACAAAACTGGAAAACACTAACTATGAGCTATGAACTGTTAACTGTGAACTATAACTAGGAGAGAACTATGAACGTGAGAAAACTAAGGCGTAGGACAACAGACGACCTGACAATGAACAAAGCAAGACAGAGGACTTAAATACACACAGGAAGTGAGAACACATGGGGAAACAGCTGACTGAAATAAACATAATGACGCCACGGAGGAAGTGAAACTAATGAACAAAGAACACAAGACTCTTTCAAAATAAAACAGGAAACAGGGAGACGTAGACATGACAACACAAGAACTAAATATCACAACCTAGCATGAGAAGCTCACAATATAAACTCAAAAACGCTGGATCAGAAACCCAGCCCCTGACAGAATATCAAGAAACCAGATCTCACCTGGCCCTGTCATCATGGGGCTTCTGTAGACTGGAGAAGAGATTTAAGGGCATTGGCTCGGAGTCAGTGGAAAATTGGATGAAGATCAACGTAGATGTTTTCAATCAGTGCCAGATATGCATCCTGTCTGACCATGTCTATATGCTATTTTTTCATACTATTGTGAATGTGCGGAAAAAACAATGAACTGTTTCCAGTAAGGAAGCACATTCTGATTCTGTCCAAATATGGATCTTTGGAGCTAAGATCCATATTTAAGTATAATGTAACTAGCACTGTTCTAACATTTAGCACATTTAAAAAAATTATTTCCATAACCTTGTAGACGCCTCTATTCTAAAGTAAGGATGTTACATGATATTTTTTCTTTATTTGAATTCTTTTATATTCCAAAGATAATGAAGACATGTTCATCAAGGGGATTAAAGTTGCGTTGGCATTGTGATGTTGAAAGAGATAGAAAACATCATCACTGTGTTGGTAGTCCTTGAGGAGGCTGTAATACTGTCTGATGTCCCAAGTGCTATTGCCGTGATGATGGGTCTTTTTTGCCCATTCCATCTAAAGGAACTTAAGTACACCTTTGAAGTCATTCATAGGGGCTTTATAACCATTGGTGGAAGGCAGGGTTCCTTTCTTGTGCATAGTTTAAGAAACAGACTTTTCAGGTGTGAATCTTAGTCAGTCAGTCAATCAATCACTCAATCAATCAAATAAAACAGATTATTATGGATTTCAAAATTGTATTTGTTTTTTTTAATGTGCATATGTACCTATTTCCAGTGATATTAACTTTAATAGCAGGTAATTAACTAGATATATAATTATTTTCTTTCTTTCTTGTTTGCCATATTTTTCAAGCGACCTGTATTTGGCGACAGTATAAAAGTATAAAACTAATTATTTTGTTTTTGATGTGACACCCCTATATTTTTAGTGGCCCCCATATGGCCAATGTAAATGAAAGATCTAAGAGTAACCTAACCTTTGCTGAAACAGATAGTGGAAAATTCAAAGAAGCTCAAATATGTTATATTTACTTACATTTACTTTACTTCCTATTTTTATGTGTGGTTTCTACATGACCTGTCTGTCTACATGGTGTTCTGCATTAGTCTTAAGAATTTTTGCTAAACCATATCCTGATTCTGTAGAAAATTTCCTTGTCAAGATAAATAGCTTGAGCACACACAATAATTCGTTTGTTCATTTGTTCTTGCTCAAATAAATATCACTTATTTGAGCAAAAAAATAACTTGATCCCACATGCCAAATAACATTACTTTATGGAACTTACTGGGCTTTGTAAAAAATAAAGATATGGGGCTAAAGCAGTACAGTGCCCACCGATCTCTGCATAAAGAAAGTGTGAATATTGCCTGCCAGCTTCTTGCCAGCTACAGATAATGTGCAAGACAGATAGTTGCTGACATCTGAAAGGTGTGGGTGAGA